>NW_020272828.1:567422-572421 GCF_003268045.1 Sipha flava
GCAGCCGCGGGTTTTTTTTTTTTTTTTGCCGCCCACGCCTTCATCTCGCGGCCGCAAGGCGATTGTTCGCGCGCGCGACGTTACGCTCTTACCTGCGACAGACGGACTCTACTGGGACGACGACTGTTTTTTGCTGTCTCTCTCTCGCCCTCCGCTTCCTATACGTTTTTCCGCGCACTTGCCGGTGTCAGAAGGGATTTCGTTTAAAACGATTTACAATGTCTGTTGTCCACCGGCGACGTTCCTTTTCGCGTGCAATTCTACAGGCCTCCGGACGTGCTGCTGGTGCAGGTGGTCTCGTCGCGTGCGTGTGCTTGTGTGTGTGTGTGTGTGTGTGTGTGTGTGTGTGTGTGTGTGTGTGTGCGTCAGCGACACGGGATTAGGCGCGCGCGCACGTCGACGGCGAACGGGTCGTGTTGTCGGCGGCGGTGGCGGAGCAGGCGACAGCGGTCGGTATTGTTGTTGTCGTTGTTGAGATTTGAGCGAACGGCGACGGCGACCACGACGACAGCGGTAACAACAACGTGCACATCACCGCGACCGGTCGATATGTCGCGCGCGTACGGTGTCACGGCGCGAAAAAAATAAAACCACGAACACGAACCACGACGCACAGCTACCACGTACAATACGCTCTCCGACGAAAAGACCTCCTGGTGGTACAGATTATGGCTAGGACGTCGAATCGCCGCCGCACAATGCAAACGTTCGTCCGATAATTGATCGATTGATATGATTCGGAAAAGCGAATCGAAAAACTTACGCGGCTAAAACAGCAACATCGTCGACGGCATTGAAATATTAACTGTATTAACTGGATGTTTCTCGTGAAAAAATAATAATACCAGTGCTCCGAAAAAAAAAAAAAAAAAAAAAAAAAAAAAAACTCCTCGAATAATTATGAACACGTCGTAAAAGCGACGCAGTTGTCGGCGACTGTGTGACGTATACGATGTGAGGACACACACAACGTCGAACGACACACTGTACGGTACGCGCGTCGACTGCTATAACTGAACATCGGGTGACCGAGTGCGGCCCAGCGCCGCGCCGCGGGTGTTGCTGGCGTTCCGCAACTCACCCGGGCCCCCGCCGCCACCGTCGCCGGAGCTTCACCGCCACCGACGCTCGCGGAGTCTACCGTTGGCAGCATCGCGCGGCCGCCACTACCGTCGCTGAGGTATACGCGCGAGTATGCCGCCACCACCGCTGTAGTTGCTTTAATATATCGTCGGCGGCGGCGGCGGCGGCACAGCTAATTCGATTATGTTCTGGGTAGAGAGTCAAACACACACACTCATACGCACGAACCCTGGTCGGGCGGGTGTGGGGGGGAGAGTTCTCTCTCGTACTCGTACACACACGCACACACGCGCCCACAAACGGTTAAGGTGTATGTCCAATATGTTCAGTATATATGCGAATGCGATCGTTTTTCATCCCCTTCCACGCGCCGAAAAAATCTTCCCTGTACAACACGCCGTCGTGCACGTAACTATAAATAAATATATATACGCGTACAGGTACAAATTTATAGGTTTAGTCGTGTAGCACGTAGTGTACATGTATATACGCGCGTGCACTCAGACAATATGCTGTCGCCTCGGCTCTTCTAGCCCCTAACGGCGCAATACGCGCGGTGTTCAAGTGAAAGTGAAATATACTCCCGGTGTTCGTTATTATGTGGCCTCTAAAAGGGTTAAGTTTAATTCCATAAGCTCCCTCATACCTACAAATATTATATATATACGTACACAAATAATTACACGGTTGAGCGCGTGGATAACGGTGTTAGGAGTTGTATGTGTGCGTGTGACATGTCGCTGCATTAACACCACTAATGCTGCCGCCGCCGCCGTCAAAGGGCTCGTCATCCCGATCTACCGCACAGAAGTTATGTTATAGATGTGAAAATATATGCGAGATTGATCGACGAAACTGTTCGGGAAGGAAAATATTGTAAAATAAACACGACGATCGTGATAAACAATGGCGAGAAAAAATAAAATATTATTGTCTGCGCGAACAGGAACTGCGTCGAGTGAGGAAACGTTGCAACAGGCCGTCGCCGGACTACTCGAAAACGCGTGCCGAACGGTGTCGGCGGGGGTGACGTCGACGGGAAAAGCAACGAGATCGTCAAACGATCGGGAAAAACTTTCGAAAATAACAACACGGACGAATGCTAACTTTATATTTTGTCAAAAATATAATTCACCGACTTCACACGTCTTATAGTCTCGAACGTTTCGATGTCGCCGCCGCCGCCGCTATCGTTACATTTGCATACATTTGCGCGAAACAAGACACGATAGTGACATGTAAATCCTTTTCTCGGAAAATTCGAATCCTATACGACGCCTATGTACTGTGCGCTAACACAAGTGGTTTCATTACATGTATACTGTGCTTAATACATGGTAAATATAATGTATACATTGAACACGACGAGTCTGTACGTGCCGTTAATTAAGTCCTTGGCGTATCGAAATCGATTTCCTACATTGGCGTATGCTCTGAAAAGATTTCACAAAACCCGCGCTTTTTCCATATTTTAGTAATTTCACCTGAAATGCTATGTATTGGCGATGTAGTTCATATCCGGTATAACGTAATTTTACAATTATTCGTAATTTAATCGACAAAATCCGTTAATACTACATTTTTAGTACCTTACGATACTCGATTCAAATTGATGAAATCACATGATATCGTACACGTACGTATTCAAAAGTTTTATTATTGAATGTTTTACTAAAACTTATGTTAGTTTTTAATTCATTATTTTAAATGCGATTTAAAATAACAATGTTGTTAATTATTATTTTTTTACACTACACTTACAGTGGAAAAAACTGAATGCATTATCTAATGTGATATTTTAACAGAAAGTATCGCAACCTATGTATAATAAAAAAATATTGTTAACTTGTTGCATTACATTGTTATACTTGTCGTTTAAGAACATGAATATTTCTGACGTTTTGAAAACTAATACTAAACACAAATATTTTTCTATGCATTGGAAATTTTTTTAATAAATAAAATTGCTATCAATATATGTACCTATTATTATTGATAAGTGAGCGATTTTCCACCCACAAAAACCAGTAAAATAATTCAACTAATCCAACCGATTGCATGAAGTAATTTATGATTTTTGTTCTAAAACAAATTAATCAAATTAAATTAATCAAATACGATAAATTTTCATTTTACAAGTTAAATTATGGCTCCGAGGGACTGCATTAAAAACTGAAAAAACCATAGAAAAAAACCTAATTGCCAGATCAGTCTTAAATTCGCAGAAAACATTATTTCTTCTCATGAACATGCATTTTTTATATATTATAAATTGTCAGTAATATTTGTATTATAATACATGTATATTCAGTTTTGAACAACTTTACAACAAGAACCCTTTCTGCGTAAATGTACTGGCGATAGGATTCTTAAAAATGTAATTTTAAATAAGACCTCAATTATATTACTAAGACTGTATTTAATATAAATGATTTAATTTGATTACATCCTTTTGTATTTATAATTTTACTAAGAACATTAAAAAACTGATAGGTTTTTATTACTCTATACCTAGATAAGTATGTTCTTAGATGTTTATTTTTTTAACAAGAACACTTATGTTTGATTAAAATGGAATGAGAGTATAATTAATAGTTTTGGAAAACTTAATTAAAAAATTTAAAAATATTAAAGTAATATTAAAATTAAACACAAAATGTTTTCTCATTACGTATATATATATATATATATATATATATATATATATTTATTATTATAATTACATGGAACAAATGCGATAAGGAATAGGATGTGAAAATTAAAAATAATATTAATCTCAAATCATAAAAAGTATTAAAGTATTAAACTCAAAGTATTACTCATTGAAAACTTTAAAAATTAAACTTAAGATTTCATTTTATTGTGTTCATTATGTATGGTTTTGTATTTAGTAGTGAATAAAAGTTTTTAAAGTAATACATTTTTAGTTCAAATAATAAGGTAATATGTTACCATATAACTGACATGATTAAAATATTCATTAATTACCAATAAATTAAAACCTGATGGTTGTAAAGATACCATACAACATTTTTTGTATTCCTTAATAAATATATATCAATTAACACTCCCGATGACTATGCACAAATAAATAAGGAATGCACTATTATTTTAGTACAAAGTAGACAATTCAAATAATGCTAAACAATATTTTTTGTTAAAGTTTCCTCATAATAAATAGTATATAATAATTGTATCAATGAATGCTAGGGTACTTGGCACAGAATTGTAAAATTCAACTAATTTTTTTATTATTTTTTATAACATTCTTATAAAAATACAGTTGATTCTCGGTAGTTTGAAATTCAATTGAAGGACAAAAATTGAAATTCTGAAAGAAGAGCAAATATTTATTCGAGGTATCCAGATTTTAAGTCATTCAGTAGGTACGCAATAATAAGATGAAAATATTAATTTTTTTGTTACTCATAAACATTGAATTAAGATGCTCGTAAAAATATTTTGTTTATTAAAAAATTATTCAATTCGAATATTCGTTGAACAAATACTGCATTATTGGTAATTTAATCAATTCGCGGACGCAATTCAACTACCGTATTGAATGGAAAAAACACAGCGCCGTGTTTGAAATAATAATGAAACATAACTCGACAAATGTTTTCAGATCGATGGCATTTACGAATAGTATTGAAAATATAAGATAAATATTATAATATGCACATACGTTATAGGATTCGAGCAGGGGGGGGGGAAAGAAATCGCGTATTATTTGTATTACACGCACGCTCACACGTACTGACGCGCATCATTTAACCGGACGACTGTATACTATTATAACCGTAGCAGTGTAACTCGTATCGTGTACCTACCTACATGCATTCCATTGGATTCATAATAATAATAATAATAATAATAATAATAATAATAATAATAATAAAAATAATAATAATAATAA
>NW_020272828.1:572431-712930 GCF_003268045.1 Sipha flava
TAATAATAATAATAATAAAAATAATAATAATAATAATAATAATAATATTATGGCCAGCAGGGGATATAAAAGCAATGGTATTTCTCGGGGAATGTATAACATAACATATTACAGTTTCCACAGTGACTTGGGGTTTATTTTGAAACGCAGTCGACCGCCAAAAAGTCACTTCACGGCAGTGGTATAACTTAAATAAATATATATATGTGTGTGTGAGATATAAGGGTTGGTAAATGAAAAAATATGATGTATATGATACACAAGTTGCTATGTGTGTGTGTGCAAAACTATATGGCTGGCAATCGGCGGTTGGTCGACGAAGGCTATTTTAACTTTGACCGAAAAAACAGGCCCGGGTTATGAGCTTTCGGTTATATGTACAGTTGGACGAAAGCCACGTATACCCCGGGCCAAAACAACACGCGCGCCAGTTTGGTATGTGTAGGCCCTACCATACAGAGGAGCGAAGTGTACACCGCACACCAGCTGTATATATCGCGTTGTACGGCGGGTTATGTGTACGTGTACGCACTTAATGTCTAAAACGTCTATTACAACACGGTTACTGATGTACACACACTGTGAACACCCTTCGGGGTCAGATATTTGCCCTCAAGAGGGAAAAAAAAATTCGATTTTGGCAGTTCATTATCCGACAAATGTCTCTTGACGTCCACCGCTTTTACTTTCACTATACCTATTTTATTTAACAGAACAGACCAAAGCCCGGTGTACAATATTTGATGAACACATTTTCAAATCAATGCAATTATTTTATATTTTATTTATCATTAATATATATATATTATATACCTGTACCGAGATTAATATGCGTTACGTGAAATTTTTAAACACTTATTTGTTAGAGAGACAGGGAGGAGAAAAATTTTTTTTTTCAAAATAATATATTGAAGTCAAACGAAAGCCAAACTTTAAAATGCATTCCCATGTTTTCATTTTTTTTTCGCATGAAATTTAAATTTAGCAAAATACTAAGTATGACTTTGGAATATAATATCATGTATATCAAAGAATAAGTTCTGAAGAAGAAAATGGAATTTATCTCATTTATATCAATGAAAGTTGAATAACTTAAGATTACATACATACACAATATTTTATATTAAAATAAAATGTATTGAAAGAAGGAATTTGCAACTACTATAAAAGTATAATAACTTACCCATCCATGAACTTTTAATATTTAGCATTGTGATGTTAAATTTGACTTTTGATAGCAGCTGTTATGTTTATTACACCGTACTAAAACAGCTAAAATTTTGCTCTGTAAAAGAGAATAATAATATTTAGATTCAACTCAAATACTAAAATATCAAAATATATTTTATTCATATTCTGTTTTCTTTCCTTCACCAATGCATAAAAATATTACATTATAATTTAATTTATAATTTCCAAATATTATTATACTACGTATGTGTATAATGTAATGTAATGTGTGAAGGTACGTACAAGGCTCTTCTAAACGGTTGATTGCTTATGATTTGAAAGCCAATATTCAGCAGTTTATTGAAATATGTATTTTATATATTTATAATAATCAAAATCTAAATTAATAACTGGCAAACTCTGATATGCATCTTTTAATTTATAGTATTAAAGGATATTGGTCATATTTTACACACATCATTTTTCATAGAGATCATTCACTTAAATTTTGATTGCTTTTATTTTAAAACTTATTTTTGACATTTAACATTTTTTTATACTCCTGAATTAAAATGATATATTTATTTTCTTCAGAAATGTCTCTCATAATTATAACCCATGCTTCATACTTTGTAAATTTAATTTCAAAATGATACTTCTAAAATACTTTCTTACCAACACATTAAAATATAACTTATCTAGATAGTGATCTGTCATATCCGTTTTCGAATTATATATTTTATCACAAAATCATGTAATGGATGTGTCTAAAATTGTCAGTGATTACAGTGTTCACAATAATATACATCGTTCAACATGAAAATATATTTATAATTTTGTAATATTTGTTATTTAATAACTATGTAATTGTGTATTGAATTATGACAAACAGAATATTTCGACACAATAATCAAAATTTCAATTATTTTTAAATTTAAATTACCATTTTAGAGACACAAAAATATAATTATTTATAATATGCCATTTTCCTATGGTAATTTTAATCATAAATAATACATACACACACACACTTTTTATAAATATGAAATCGATTTTGTTCGATTTTTGTTAATATATATACTTAAATTCTTTTAAAAATCATTAAATTAACTAGAATATAATAGTCATATCCATTAATAATGACCATTAAGGGATACGAGTAAAACGAAAGAATAATAATATTGCTAATAGTTAAAATGAAATAAAAAACCTATCATGATGACTAGATTTGATAATAGATTTAAGCAGAAAATATATTTTATTCATAGAATATTCACATACATCTAATGTACATTGAAGCTGCATATGAATATAAAATAATAATGTTATTTTCAGTTCTCGAATTAATAAGGGACGGTATACCCACGTGTAGTAAATATAATTTTTAATAATATATATAAAAAGTTAACTTATATATGTCATCTTTATAAATTCTGATGCGCCGACTTAATTTCAGATGTTATAAAAGTAAGTCACCGACAGAAAATCGATGAATTTTAATAAACTCTTCATTTTCAAAAGACGTTACACAACAATCACATTTACGTGCAACGCCAAGGCAAACGTATGTTCCTATATTTATATTTTCGTACATACTTTATATACATGGGGAAGAGAGATTTTTAACTTTTTTTATGAAATTTTACACACAAAAATAATATTATACATTAGTAAACGGAAACACAAATAATTGTTTAATACAATGTAAAAAAAATTAACAATTTATTCTAATCATGACCAATTGATGCATTTATTATTTTAACAATAAGAAAAAAATATCTTCAAATACCCTAACGTATAAATACAGATTCCTCGTGAATAAATGCATATCCGGAACTAGTTTTACATAGTTGTAATTTTATATAAATTATTCAGAACGCGAAAATTATATTGTATTTAACATTTGTTTTATTTTTGTATATTTATAATATACTTGTTTTTCGTTGATGCGTAACACAAATAGTAAGAAATTTTTGAACATGGAATAGTAATTATTAGGTTAGGGACTTCTAGTATTTGCATACTTTTTTTAATTATTGTTAAATACAGCAGAATGCGAAATAAATTCGTTTCTCGGTGCCATGATATCAGATACAAAATTTGAATGTGCATATTTTTTTATATTTGATAGATGTTGCAAGGAAAGTGCATATTTTAAAATTGTTATGCTTGTTTTGCATATTTTGACAAATTTTTAAAATTCAAAATTCAAAACTATAGATACATATAATATATATATATATATTTCAATCGATCGAAAAAAAAATGTAATAAGAGGACTTGATACTTCCAGTAAAATATATCTGCAAACTACCTCTCATATCTCGTTATAATTTTTGTGTAAGTATAAATAATACTATAAACTCCTATCAACCATATAACCCGCTGGATATCGACCGGATGTTGATAAAGATAATATAGAATAATAGATTATTTGTTTAGTGTTCAGTTCAATTGATTATTATCCGTTGTTGTTTTTGCGTCTCGCAACCACACAAAGTCGAATCATACGTAAAACATCGTACGTTTATATTTTATAACATTGTGTAATGCCGAAAGTACAACGTCTATGAGTAGTCGACTACAATGTTTTGTTTCGGAGCTTAAAGATACATTTACATCCGATGGACACGTTTTATTTTGTGTACTATGTGGTCATTTTCTTTTTTTTATGTATATAAATGCATATTATAATGATTTTAGAAGCATATTTGTATATTTTTTAGAGTTATAAGTCCCTAAAGGTTTCCTAGACGCGACCGGTCGCTACGACCTGTCGTTGATGCGTGCTGGTTTCCCAAGCACGACTGGTCGCCGAGACCAGTCTCCGGTGACGTAAAAAAAAACTATCAAATTCTGTATCTGTATCATTATGAATCAGTATCATTGTGGTTTTCGTGCAGTGAGTGCTAGTGTTTTCAAGTTAAATTGTATATTTATTATGAGTATGAATACAATTATTAACAATAATAAAATTATGTTACTTCTTCTCGAGGAAGAGGAAGAAGACGATGATTTGTTAATCACAACACAATCAGAACAGAGAGAAAAAATTGATGCCATATTCATGCACGTGATAATCGAAATTCACTACCCAAAAGTTGGTTTGTGACTGAAATAAATCGACGGTCGCGCGCATCAGTCGCAATACACTGCTCTCGGACCGGTAGTGTTGCCGGTCGTCACGATAAAGTTCAGTCGCGCGTTGGAAACCAGATAATAGGAATTACATATTAACAGTCGGACGGCAACCTGTCTCGGCAACCGGTCGCGTCTAGGAAACCGTACCTTAAGCCTAGTAATTATACATGTCAGTTCTATGGTTTCAGATATTTTAACTTTGATCAATATTTTTTTAACGATTTTCATCGAATATAATCGTATTCCACAGATGACGACGTTATCTGGGAATGCGTAACGCATTATAACCATGGGCGTAATTAGAGCCCATATATTGGGTGAAATTGCTGAAAATTAAATTAAATGGTAGTTAACTATAATTACAATAGATTATATAGATCTAAAAAAAAAAAAAAAACAGGAGTGCTACATTTTAACTCAAGGGTGCTAAAAACCATATTGCGCTTTCTTAGTTGTGCCTATGGTTTTGAAAAATGCGTAACCGAAACCATGAACGCTCATTGCGGCATACGTAAGTATACGAGTGGCCCACATTGATATACCGATGGAGATATATCCGTAAATGTTATTAACTTTATCAAGTATTGAGAGATATTCATACGGCTGCACTAAATACGTACAATCGCAGAAATTGAAATCGACGGCTAAAATGTTACTATTGGCCGAAAGGATATTTAATTTATACTAATTTCTGATTATCCAGTAAAGCTATTGTACATGCTCACCCTATCCTATATTATATATATATTATTTACTGTGTATTATAAATATTAATAAGTCAATTATTCGATATTAAATTGCGATTTTTGAAAAGTCAAGAACAACTTGTACACCATAAATAATGGATGTTTTGTGATTTTATATAAAAAAAAAATAAATACTTAAGCAATTTTCCGCCGACTATTATTTATCAGTTAAAGCGTAAATAATCTGATTTTCAACGTGACGCCCTTCAAGCAGGTAGTAAATGTAGTAAAACAAAAAAGTTTATACAAAAAATTCATATCTACGGATATATTTCCGTGGGGATATCACGGTGGTGGCCCATCTTGAGCATGTAGTGTGATAGTTACTCGTAACGCCATGACTTGCGGTGATGACATGTATACCCGCGCGTAGTCTATGCATAAAACCGATGCGAAAATACTTCTAGGCTGAGGTATTGTTTGAGACTAGACACACAAAAATACATGCACATACTCGCATAATATATATGATTTATATATTAATATACGTACATGCACGCAAAAAGCAGCCATTGTAATAATACAACGTCCGAACTCTGCGGCCGTGTACTATACAGTGTGATGAGGTTAACGTGTAAAATATACATTTTCGGAACTTTATAATTACATTTAAGCATGCATAAGAAGGTCGGACTACAAACCTTAGATGTGTATATATGTACATTCATGCGGTGACGTTGTTTCACCCAACTAACGCGACTTTGTTACGTATAAAGTATACCGCTCACATACGCTAAATAACCCTATGATCGACATCGCAGAACAGTTTTTTCAGTTCAATGTGACAATCTTACGATGTACAAGTAATAAAAAATTGTAATAAAATCGTAATAAAAAATGGAATTTCAAGGATTTTTTGAATGTAATTAAGATGACACTATTGATTAGTTAGCAACTGATTTAAATTATCTAGAATATTATTAAATATTATTAAAACCATTTCCAAAATTCAAATTTTCACGTATCCAAACTAAATACGGACCCAATTAGTTCAAATAACATAATACAGTTCTACTGTATGTGTGTTCGAAAAAAACCGTACACGTTTAATACCTCTGTTTAAAGTCTGAATACGTAGTATAGTATAACCACTAATAATTTTGTGAACAAAACAGAAAAGGATAACGCATGCACTGGGGCGTATTATTATAGTTAGGAGAGGTTAGTGAATAAAAGAGCATGAGGTGAATTCCTCTCGGAAAGGTTTGGAAAAGAAATGGGGCGGAAAGATAAACGTCTAAAAAATAATGATTTGAGGTTATCAGAAAGTATAAATACAATTTTTTGAAGTACGATGGAAATTCTGGATACGATAGTTTTATAACACATAACTAACTTCGTGTATATTTCGCACCTATTGTACATCGTTGTGCAGCAAGTTGAAAAAATAGTTAAACGACAGAATTCTGTAAATTTTTGTTGTTACTGTAATTACGAATTCCAAAAATATTCCAAACAGTAATATCTCACAAATTCGGACTCGATAATAATTGAACTGTGCAGTATACGGAGTTTGAAGTTCTTTTACATGTCAAAAGTAAATTAGAGCAGCCCATTTGTGCTCATCACACCTTTTTTATAGCCCATTTGCTCCTAAAATATTTTTTATAAAAACCGTGAAACGTAACCAAACTATATTACTTCATGATTGCGTACTCTTATAATATTATTTACCAATTTAATTATCCTTATAGATATTATCAAATATCAGTTCATTTTATTTTAATTGCAGTTCATGATAATTCTCACTCTTTCTATGAACCTTATAGTGAAGCTAGTACCTATTATTTATTTTGCAGTACTCCACTTATAAGTTAAAATGGTTTTTAAAATAACAAATACTACTAAAAACCATGAGTGTTTAATTTTTCGTAACTTTAAATTCCACTAAAGTATACACTTGATTTCAGGAGATATAAGTTGGCGTTGCGTTAAAAAAAGAAATCATTCAAAATCAACCTTAATCGATATATTAAAGACATTCACAATCATGAAAAACTATTGTACTATTGTAACTACTATTGTAGATTTAAACTTGCTGGAAGTTAGAGAAAATTGATAATATGAAATGACAATGTTATATGCGAAATGGACGCATATAGGCTATAAATCGACAGACCGTACCTTATCTTTCGGGTGTAAATGTCCACTTCCCTCGGAACGCAAATAGGTTACTTTGGGGCAAATGGGCTGTACCGATGTTAATGTCTACAGCGCGCGCGACGTACTATATCTACGTTGTGATTATAAAACAACAGCAAACCTAACACTGTATAATACGTGGAGTATAACAGTCCTATCGTCGCCCACTTTACTAATGTAAATAATACCATGTGCACAGGGTACGATTTCACGCGGTATACTGCAGCAGTGACGGGCGTCGTCGCTATTATAATAATAATATTTCACGTCTAGTCCGTACGAAATGCGGCAATAAACACGAGCATTCGTTAAGCGTTATTTATCGTGTCGTACGTCATATTCGTAGCGCGACGCTTTCACGGACGGCGCAAAGGTGTGAAAACGCGAAAATATAACACCCCGCGGATGACTTGCCCCGCCAGCAAACGCGTGTTGTGTCGAAATATTATTTTTTACCGTCAAAAGGATCAAGAGAACTTATATATATATATGCACACAATATATGTAAAGTACGCAGAAAGTGATACATTACAACCGGGAGAGCGTGAAAATGAGCAATTGAAGAGGAACGCTGCAGTACACGTGACTCGTCGGCATAAATAATTCCACGATACCGAGAGCGGTAACAACGACGGGTAGGTAGATGACACATGCGCGTGCGGACTAGGAATAAAACAAACTCAATTATGAGTTTCCATTTTGTGGAAATCTATCAATGTGCAGCGTTGTTGAATACAAAAACAACAGTTGAAAAGCTTCTGGATAGCGATAAAACCACGTATACGAGCATACAGGGTATACCACAATGTTATTTCCATTGATTTTAGAATACATACGGATACTCCATCATATTGTTGGAATTGGTTAAGCCTATGTGAGGATGCAGCCACTAGACGACGCTGTAATTATTTTCATTCAATTTCATTACACCAGGCTTGTAACAATAAAAACAATAGTTTCTAACTTAAAATTAACTTAACATGTATTTATCAAGTTTAAGACAAACAAATACAGTAACGTCCAGTGGCTTTGTCCACGTAGGTGCTACCAATTCACTAATAGGATGACGTACGTATCAAAGTAAGCATTATAAAATCTATGGTAATACACTTTATAGCAATAAGTTCACTAAGTGTCAGAATCGGGAGTACATTGCGAAAAATAACAAACGTTGTCTTTCATTAAAACACATTATATATTAATCATCACGATCATTAAATACGATTGCTATTAGATTACATCAATGTATTTTGAATTAAAGAACTTGTGGCTATAGAACAGTAATATACATCTAACTACTCGTATAGATTAATCAATAAATTCGCATATGTATACATATACATATGTAATTGTACATAAATATATATTATATATTTACAGACTTATATTAGTGCATTATAATATTAGTGCATTGTGAGAGACATGAGTTTTTGAAGCGAAATAAAATATAGTAGTATCTCATTACAATGGATTTCAGATTGTTTATATTGGTAAACGTTTAAATTTGATACGATTTCGTAATCAATTATTTACAGTAAAACAATAAGTACCAAATAATTAGTTTCGAGTGCATCTAGTGTTAAATTATTTCAATCTAGTTTTATTAAATTGAAAATAAATGCACATTAAATACGCAACTGTAGTTTTTTCCTACAGTCCGTCCAAAGTAAATTATTTATTTACCTTTTACCATAAGTTTTATTTTAATTGTGGATGAATACGTTATGAATACATTTTATTTGTAGTTTTTATAGATTTTTCTTCTGAAATATATATACATACAAACGAAGTTTATATACACGTATTAAAGATATAACAAAAATCAAAAGAATGCAGACATTCTAAATAGAGATTTTTTCCGTTATCTCAAAGTTTGCTGTTCTAGGCAGTTATATATATTTCTAGAAATCCATAACTGAAAATGTATACGTATACTTTTTCAGTTAATGTAAATAAATATAGAATACATATTTACTTAACTGTAGTTATGTGTACATAGAGTCAAATATACGTTTTATTTTATGATTTTATATAAGTTGACTATACACGTAAGAATTTACAGAGATATAATTTTATTTATACGTATACATCTAGGTCATTACAATTATTTGAAACGTATTATCAAACAAATTATAATATTTTATATTGGAGCCTTTTCAAAGGCTTTACTATGTTGTCATAACATTTTATTAGGTAATAATATTTATTTCCTTGTTAATTTAATTATATGAAAAAAAGAAAAAGTCGTATAGTTCCTTAAAATCAAAACAAAATTAATAATGGATCGATAAAATGTTCAAATGTAGAATTAGGTAAGCTAAATTCAGTAGATTAGGTTCAGTATTTCGAACAAATATCAACCTAATAGTTAAAATTATGAATTAATGATTATTAATTATAAATTATAATTATATATTTTAATATCTAAATTTATAATTATATGAAATTAAAAGTTAGTTAAATTGAAATTAGAATTAATTTTCGATAGAAAAAAATTAGATAATATTGGAGTTTTTAAAGTATTTGAGTATTTCGATTTGCCCTTCTGTTAGTATTATGTAAAACTACAGGATTCGATCAATTGTCACTAAAAATTATTTAACAATCATTATACCAAATAAAAATGTATAAGTAATAAATAAAATATAAAATAAACCATTTATTAATTTTCCAGCAAGCCGGTTCCTTTTTGAATAAAAAATATATAAGATCAAATTGTTGTGTATGTTATTACTTTTTACTATTAGTTAAATAACATTTCACTCGGACTTCAATTTACTTCATATAAAAAAAAAACTGCTTGTACCTCATTAATGAGTTTTAATACAATGCTTTTTTATTTAATAAATTAAAAGACTATTTTTATCCACAATATATTTTAATAAATATTAAATAAATAAAATAAATGATATCCATTTTATTTGAGTATTGTACTAGTATTTTACGAAATTATAAAGAGAAAAACGGGAGATATTCGATGTACTAAAATAGTCAGTATTGTTCCTGAAAAATTAATATATAACAGATATGAGACTATGTAAATAGCATCATTTGAAACTAAAATTAAAACTATATTCGTTGTGAATACGCACAGTACCTTTTTTTGTCTTATTAATTTAAAAATAACTGTCCATTAACACATTATGAATTATTCTACAAAGGAATATTTAAAGCTTCCACGACTTATTATTTAAATAATCCACATTTTCCAGTAACACATAAACACAATATATTAATGAAAATGTCTATAAATATTTAAACTATCAACAAATTCACACGCAAGCAAATCTAATTTAAATCACAAATAAAACATTTATTATAACCGATAACGAGAATTAATTAAAAAATAAATATTTCAACAGGATCCGTTTGTGAATAGTGTTGCAATAAACTAAACAGAAGTCATATTAAATTCGACATATTATTGAGTTTATGATTATTTAGTCTAAAAGTAAATGTATTTGTTTTGTTTCTATGCCATTAAAAGAAGACTGTTATTTTTAAATTATTACTACTAACTAGTGCCAAAAGGATACGCTAGACAATTTGCATTCTAAAAAAAAAAGAATAAAAAAGTGAATTTAAATAATTTCACTAGATCTCTAATTTCATAAGAAACCCATAATTTAGATAAACTTCTTTTTACGATTTTCAAAGTAAAAAGAAAAAGACTGAAAATATCTATTAAATATTAGTTTTGTTCGATAGCAATGGAAGACTACAACAAATATTTATGAAAATGAAAACATTATTATAAATTGGAGTAATGACAGCGTGATCTACTGATTTTACGCAATTTAATGCAAATAAAAATAAAATTACTGTTAAATACAACATTTTATCACGAAGAAATTCATGGAATATTGTTTCCCTGACAAATTTATTTGCCATCATTCTCAAGTCAAAATAAATAAATCTAAAAAATGACATCTTTAACGGATATAAATCTGAATCATAAGGTAGTAATATCATCACTGAACATAAATTATGACTGTTAAGCTCTAAAATAATACATCAATGAAAAATTAATATCTCTGTTGAAATACGGAACTAATCATGTCTATAATACACTAAATAATATTTTTTACAGTGGCGGTTGATGAAATAATTAATCCTTCATTCCTGTCAATATATCAATCTACAGTTATTTTTTATTTATAGCCATCATGTTCGCAAACACTATTTTTATTTTTCATTGTCTTTACAATATTGACGACCCCATAAAGAAGTTACATCACAAAAAAAGGGGGCGATCTTTATATGAAAATTTTAATTTCATTGGGATCTCAGTAAATTAAGTCAATCATACGTAACATCCGTGGGTCATTGAATAACGAGTTACATTATTTTTGAAAATGCCTCTTTCATTTATCAATCACAAGACCATCTGCAACCATTTTATAACATAATACAAATTACGATGTCGATTCTTAACTGCGTAATACAAATTATGATACTTTATTTTGTTTTCCTCTTAATTCATTTAATCGAATCACTAATACCATCAATTTTATAAAATAAAGTTTATTACAAAACTAACACTTAAACCAATCGAAAAATATTGACTTGGTATATTCAGAAAATAATTAAATCACTTGTACTTAATTCAGAGTATACCATAAATCGCTTTCAATGCCAGTATTTCCAATAAATATTTTTATTACAATATAAACGACTATAAAAGTGTAACTCTATATATCTATATACATATAGTGTATGAAATGAAGATATAGGTTATTTCTAATTTATTTAGGTAATAACAACAAAACTTTATTATATAAATTTATCTAAATTCGAAGTTTATTAATTGCATTAAATATTTGATTAAAACGCTTAAAAAAAAACTCTATACTATAGATATTGTTGATGGACAGTATTAATTTTATTATACTTTTTTTTTTTATTATCAAAGATTTATCAACGTCAAAAGCATTTTATAAAACACATAAATTGTAAGAAAAAAAAAAACAACGAAAATAAGATGAAGCTTAATACATGGTGACAGAATTTGTGAGCTATAAATTATACTTAGAGTAAAGAGAAACCCGTCTAATGCAAATAATGAATATTGGTGTTTGGTACTAAAAAAAAGCACATAGGTGTGATGAATAAATATTTCTAATTTATCATTAATACAAAAAAATACCATATTTTACAACAAATAAATGTGAATACGTGCTATTTCTTATTACTATACGAAGTACCTATCAAGAAAATTAAATTATTTTTATACCGAGACAAAACTAATCCATGTGGCACATGTGACTTCTGCAATAGAATAGTATAAATCAGAACTAGTAGAAGAAGTAAGAAACAACCGAACTATATACTACTTAGATGTACATTTGTGACGCAAAATATTAAAGAAATAAAAGACGTAAGTGAACAATTATTAACTTCCCGAATTGTAAAATCATCATCGTAGAAAACTGTATACTTACGAGGAAAAAAATGATTAACTAGCGTAGGTATGATATACGCGTGTATACCTTTGGGTCACAGGCAGCTATTATCGTTTAGCGTTTACAATTGTATAGAATTACAATATAATAAGTATAATAAAAGAGGCAGTTTAAAGTTTTTTTACTTTAATCTATAATTCAAAAAGTACTAAAAAAGGAGCTGCAGAATATGTTTATATATTTTGTTTGTATATAATATACATTTTCAGGCACGATAAATATATGAATTTGCCACATGAATTTTTCATAGTGAAAAAACGGTTCTGTCTTTTTATTTTTCAAATTTTCATGATTACAATGACATAAAAAGATCTGTGCAACAAAATCGTTTTAAAGTATAAAGAATATAAAAATTCTCAAATATTAATCAATCGGAAAAGCATTTTTATTCGCTATATTATACAAGGGTATTTTCAGCTTTTAACGTCGATTACAAAATTTAACATTATTTAATACCATTCAGCTATATTTTAGCCAGAAATAATCCATTATCTAAATTTTTGATCAAAGATAATACAGCGTTCATCTCAAGTTTATTACAATTAGACATTAATACATATACGTATAATACGCACTTTCAAACTCATAGATAAAAATGCAAATCTTAACCATTTTGTACTGTCTATCATCAAATGTCATGTGTTTAACATTATATCCTCATTGAGTATAAGTTATGGGAAAACATTGCCATAGCCAATGTACATACATATATTTTCAGAGTACACGTGTAACGAGTACAACCTTGCATAGATGTGGCACAGACTCAAATAATAAATTATTTTAAGAAGAAATAACCTTCATAAATATCAATTGTTTTGCTCACAGTCCTTATATTGCTATAAGTACACACATCGTTCAACTAATATCGCAGTACACAGATGATTCACATTGATATTGTATTTTTAAGTATATTATCAATCATCGTTTATACGTCATTACGAAAATATCATTAATATTCACCTTATTTTTTCTACTTTAATTCATCAAAAAAGATTATAAACTAAAAGATACTCACAGGCTCAACCAAATTAAAAATAATCAATAAGTCAAAAGCAAAAACAATAAAAGGTCGTATTATCGTCTAAAATTTGGAAATGGGTTATGTTAGATTATATTTCAAAAAAAGAAACAAGTTAAAAATAAGTCCACACGAAACATTATTATCATTGTTATAACAATTACTTTTATTAATTTTAAAATACAATGCTTACGTTGTTCCTGTTTTAATAATGTTATGCTCAAAGCTAAATATGCTGCTAGTAAGGAAGTAAACAAACTTAATATTTCATGTCGTACTTGTTACTACGTAATTTTTAAAGGAACTACATTTGTAAACGATCTAAATAAACCACATTCAAAAACCTCAATAAGTAAAATATTTGTGCTTACTATTGGTATTTACTTGACTAGAACTGTAAATATACTCAACCAAAATACTTAACTAAATTATGCATAAAGCTTAACGTAAATCTTAATGGAATGTTATATATCTTCGAATCAAACTAAAAGGATTATTAAACAAATAATTAGTTCCGTCGATTCGTTCCCTTTTTCCCGTCGATCGTCACTTTGATCTTTTCATAAAATTAATAATGTTAGATGCCAAATTAATGTTATCATACCGAACAAGATGAAAAGAATTTTACTTCAAATCATGAACTTTATTAAATTACTCGAGTTAATATATTTTACTAAATAATTATGTAAATATAATAACCCATTAATTTTAACATATTCAATACTTATCGAAACAAACACGATTAAATTAAAAATATTATAAATTTACTTTTTGTGGACTGAATATCAAATGAACATATAATATCATGTTTTGATATAAAATTTAAAATAATTTGGCCATCAATTTAAAAGTTTTAGAGAATATTATAAGAAAGTGAAATTCAAATTATTATAGTTATAATTTTATTTTCATAAAAAATATTTTTTGAGCTAAATGTTAATAATTTTCGTGCAGATAATTTTTAAAATATATAGTTTCAAAATTAAAAAAGTTTTGAATTATAATTGGTTACAAATATATTAAATGCATATATCCCCAATAGGCTTGTAAATAATGTACGTAATTATTTTATAATATAGGCGAGTAAAATCAATTTAAAACATTTTAAACATTACAATTATATCAATTCTTAGAATATGAATTAATATAACCAAAATAAAAGATTATAAATAAAATACATTTTTTCTCATCTTTGTTATAAATTAAATGCAAAATAAAAATGGTTGTGTAGTAAGTATAAAAATAAATAATTACATTATGAAAAATAATTATCTATTATCTCATATATAATATGTATATATGCATTTTAGTATTACTAGTACATTCTTTAAGGGTTAACTCAACGGAAAGTTATTAAAATCTTCCTCCACCACAATAGCGACAAAGGCATTTTTAAAAATTTGTGTGTTACAATATAACTAATCCAGAACTATAAGCCATGTATTTCCTGTCCTATAATCTTATATTCCGAAAACACAGAATAGTTAGAACAGATAAACCCTTTGCTTCTACATTATCGTTAGATGATGACATCATCTTGGTGAGCATTGTTTTCCAAAGGATAGCGAGATCAAATACAAATCTCATACTTCGACGGTTAACATCTGAAAGCAAGATATCATCTCGCCTGTTTCCGACTTGACAGTATTTTCATAAAAACAAATCTACCACCGTTGTACGCAATTTATGACGTAAACACAGAATTACGTAATAACTTTGACTTCCGACAAGTGAATATGGAGATGTTTTTACGAGTTTCATCTAGAAATAATTTCGAGATATTTCATTAATCTAACATAGAGATCTTCAAACTTTTTAACCCAATAGCATGCAAAACTAATATAATATAAAGACACTATCATAAGAATCAAGAGTGAAAGCAGGAAAAAATGTCAGGGAAAGGAATTGAAATACATGAAATTACTCTTTAGGAATATAAAAATAGTTAGTATAAAATACATACTTAAAATTAACAAGATATATTATTTCTCTCACTTTTTTTTTTTTTTTTTTTTTGGGGGGGGCATGGATTATAAAATATATTAATATTCTCTTATATGAACGTAAATTGATTCAATATGTAAAAATATGAAAGTTCAAAATATTAATTGTGCGGTAAATTATATATCATATATATAGCAACATAATGGTACCTATAAACAATACGAATATTTATTCTCATAAATACTTTGTTATGGATAAATAATTGATTATTTTTTTCTGTAATTGGTTATGCACCGTAAAAAATTTACGTTTACACCAACAATTTAACTTTCCAAAAAAAAAAAAACTATTTTCAGTCGATTTTAAAATATTTTTTATTTTTTAATACATTTTATAGGCACATTAAAATAATTTTAATTATTCAATTATTGAAGTCACGGGTAATTGAGCAGGTAATATATGTTGAAGACCAATGAGTTCCAACACATGAATTATACTATAAACAAAATTGTACAAATCAATGTTTCATATTCTGTAGGGAAAAAATCAGCGAAAAACATAGAATTACGTAGTTTTACCTCAAGCTTTACTATACAGCACCCGGTATCACCGGTTTCCATTAAAAATTAGCTTACCGTTTTCCACCAAATTAAAAAAAACGTCATTTCTTTTTCCGTCAATTATAAAATATAGGATTTCAAAGTTTGGGAACCCCTTAAAGCAAGTATTTAATGATATTCTTATTATTAAAAATTAAATTAAAATTAAAAAATAATTTAAAAATATTAAAAAAATATTAAAATAACCAATACAAATTTATTATATTATGAATTTATTAAAGAATATCACAAAATGAGTCTATTGTAAAAAAATTTATGATACTTAATACTAATTATAATAAATAATAAATACAAAACATGTATATGCATTGTTTTGATAACAACATGTCTTGTACCTTTATTCATTGCCTGCATTTTTTATTTAAACTTAATTTAGCATAATGGTTAGGTTAGGTTAGGTTACGAACTCGTATCTACTTATTTTATCTTTTTGGTACTTTAAAATTAATTCTACATTTCGTTTACGATTATCAATAATATTTTTTCTTGGACTTTTTACATTCATTAATACTTTTTAAAGTAACATACATGTTTGTTTGAATGTTTTCTATAATTACAGTTATCCATGGTATTATATGTGGAGTTTATTTATGAAAATTATCTTTGAATACAAAATTAAAAGATTCATATGCGTTCGTTATACGAATCAACCTTGCTGATAATGCACCCCATAGTGACGGAGGGTATTTACAATCGTCTCCTATGTAATTATCTACCAAGTAGTCAGAATATTTAGCTAATAAGTCATTATCAGGACGATTACTCATAAAATCATATGAAAAACAATCTGATACTTCGTGCGTATTAAAAAACAAATGACAAAAATATGTCCTGACCATTTGCTAATTTCGGAATTTGTATTTTTATATTTGTTTGCTAAACCAAGAGATTGTATTTTCCTCCACCATGAATTAGTCAAATGAAACCTACAACCAATTAGGTTACTTTCCGCCCAAACTTCAATAACTGAATTTATAATAGCTTTTTCATAATCAATAGTTATATTTTCCGGGGAAATAATCGAATTAATATCTTTGCATTTTTGATAAATAGATCGAAGAGCAATAATATAGGAATATGTTAGTTTATTTGGTAATAAACAAAATACGAGTGGAACATAGTAGCCACATCACGAAAAAATAATTAAATTTTCATTTTAATTATTTAATAGTAAGAAATTTTCTTTTTGTTTTGTTTCAATATTCATATAATTCAAAGCTTGGTGTACTTCAGTAATGGATTTTGGATTTTTTGGGTGGGTTTTGCTTCTGTTTTCATAGATATTTTTCCTAATTCTATTAATTTAATTTACAGTTATTTCTTTAGCTCACTCATTATTCATTAATGCTTATAAAATTATTTTTTTTGTTATGCACTTACATCTTCTAGTGCTTTTATTTGCATGAAGTATTAAAAATTTGCCGATTTATGGTATTTTCATTTACAGCTTCTTGATTTTGTTTATTTTCGTATTCAATATTTCAGTATAATTTTTTTTTTTTTTTTAATAATTTGCCTTACATGATTTATTAATACACCTCCAACATACTTTTTTATTTACTCCTTGGTATGCTTTGTGAAATTTAAAGTTATTAATTATAATTTGTGGATTGTCACGTTTACTAACAATTATTTTCGCGGACATGGCTGTAACTTATCTTGGTTACCACACATCACATACTAATCGGTGGTCACTATTCAATACTACATTATTACTGACAATTGAACAAATTGCAGTACCCTATCAGATTAGATATTATCAACGTCGATAAAAATGCACTATAATATATAATATAAAATACTATTATCAGTAAGAAAACTAGGTGTGACGATAAAATTATACCCACTGTGCAAAATATAGTACCTGCTATGAACATTCTATATATATATATATATATATATGTATTGAGGATATGCGATGTAAAGCAAATTAATGTTGTAAAAATATTTGTGAGATTGGTAATAATTCATAAATCCATATCGTATATGTTTAAAAAAAACTAAATAATTCAAATAATTCTTATAAATAAGAAAATGTATACATCTCTACATTGCAGTCACGAATTTGTCAACATCGTATATAGTATTATAACTTATGTATAAATACAATTAATTATTAGCACTTAAATTTTGTTGTGGCAGGAGGGGGATAAAAAACAATATCAGGGCGTTAATCAAATTTAATATTTAATGTTTGGCTTTGTGTAAAACTTGAACCGTTATACGCATGTTCCAACGTATAAATAACTAATGTAGTTTAATTACATCATCGAGCACATGTAGGTATACGTAGTGTATTATATCAGGTATATCATTTAGATTTTAAGCTAGCCAGCATAAATAACAAAAGACCCGTAGTCCGATGCGATAAATGAAATTTGTGTCTATTCAGTTGGCTCTTATTAACTTACTCATATTGAAATTTCGTCTGTAAACATAAGTTGCCATGTCCGCGTGCATACAACTAAGTTATATATTTATATATATACATAACACACGTAAAAGCTATACACACACATAGACAAATAAATATGTCAGTGTACATTAGCCGGTTGTAGTTAGAGGTGTGTACCCGACAGCAGTTCTACAATTACTTGTTATACGTTTTAAACGATGTAGACACGATATACAGCCACGACCACGTGATACGGTGTTACGCAAATGTATAAATAAATATGCGCGTACGGAGCGCTAGCAGAGATGTCGTCAAGAGTATCGTGCGTGATGTAACACGCGGCGCAGAAAACGGAAAACCTCGGGTAACTAACTATAGATAATGTCAACGATCAATATACTTATACATATGACAAAAAGAAACACACACACAAACACATTATGGATAATCATTACCGTAGTACCTCTTTGTTTTTTCGTTTTCCAAGTCCGGGTGAAAATTTTGAATGAATGCTTCATCATTACTGATTTAAATATGCACAACTTGTATTTATATGCAAAACGCATTTACTTATGTTCTTTATCAATATCGTTCACTCTATGTATTATATGTATCCACTATAATCGTTTTACGTAAATTTCCAATAGTTTAGGTGAACACTAGTGTATCGGTGATTTTCAACTAAGAAAAAAACGACGTTCAGCGTGTTCATATACATACATATGTATGTACATCATAAATGAAGGACGATTTGGCCATTCGTTCGAGTTTATTACCATACGATAAAGAAAAATCATAAGAGCACAGGAAAAGAAACCATAACTCAAAAACAAACTTTTTTTTAAGATATATATATATATATATATTTACGCATTTATATAAAACGAGGTTAAATCATTTAATATTCTAAAACTGTTTAAAGTTTTAACAGTGGGAAGAAATTTATAAGGGCAATTATGAAAAGAAAAGTGAAAAACTAAGCGTATCATACACATATATATATATATATATATATATATATATATATAAATTAAACATAAACCAAATAAATCGTCATTAAAATAAATAGCAGCCAAGAGTAAAGTTTTTTGGCCATACGATTTGAGTAAGACGCATCATTTAAAGAGAAAACACTTAAGAAAATTTCATACAAAATGTATATTATTTTTGTAATATTAAAAAATATTTACATAATAATAAATTATAATTAATACATAAATTTGAATAATTATTCTTTGATAGAGGAATATACGATATCAACAAAAATAATATAAACAAAACCGTTTCAGCAATAAAAAAAATATAATGACATTATAGTATACCATTATAAATGGTTTATACGTACAGCTGGTTTAAAGGGCACTTTAAAATCGACATGTCGCATAATTATTATTAGTTATTTTTTTCACGAACAATACCATTTATTATAATTTAATATAATTTACACGGCATGTACCCTATATACACGCCAATGTACGATTGACACACATTATTAATTTTTAAATCATCAATATATATATATATATATAGGTAATAAGTGGCCATAAAATAAAATCGACCGTATTATAAAGCGTATTTATAATGAAAATTTATAGGTACAGCTTATAGTTGTTAAAAATGCAATAAAAGTGGGAAAATATTACCACATAACCACCGCGTTGGTTTTGAAATGAAAAATAGTTGTACTTTCCCATCCGTCCAATTTTGCGAGGGGATTAGAGAGCAATCCTACACACTACCCGCATAAAAGTGTATTTCAACATACCAATGCTAACGTAGCTTGTTAAAAACGTTTAGACGTGAATGACCCAAATGCCGTTTGTTGTTAAATATCGCATCAAACAAATGGAAAATGGTAATATAATTCTAAAATTTGTATTTTTTTTTTTTAATAAATGCAAAGCAGTGGATCACAAAGCAACAATGGTGACAACTACTATTATTCCATCAAAATTTCGTATATATATATTCAAATCAGTTATTAAAAATAAAAGTGCTTTTTGTGATGGTTCACTCATTTTTGATTATGATGCGATTCAAAAATGATTGAACTTGTAGTTTCAAATATCAAAAATTAAATTAATTTTGAATTATATATTATTCATTACATACATATACGCATGGTAGTACTTTGATTATTTAATATTTTAACTATATACATTGACGACAATTTATTTTTTTTAATATTATAAAGAAATAGGTAAGTGACTGTGGCTAGTTAGTACTCTACAAAAAAAGTGAGTTTTTGTTTTTATGATTTATTTTTATTGTTATTATTTAGTATTATTATTTATTAATTGATATTTACCAAATTAATCAGGTTGACCTAAATTTATCTAATGAATAAATAGTCTAATTAATTAAACCCCCAGACCACATTTTTCTTTGCATTCATCTATATACGAGAATACGAATGTTATAAATACCTACTCTGAATATTTATTTAAGTGAATCAATCAAATGATAACTCATATTTATTCTAACGAACAAATCGTTAAAATGTATAAATTGTACTTACTACCAATATCATTTTTAAGAATTTACTTTGTCATAGAGGTATAAGCATAAAACATATGTTTTTTAAAAGTTAAGGAATGTACGTTCAAGATCGCAAATACGTCAATACATGTTATTGACAAGGTATATAGTTTTCATGTTTGATGAAGAAACTATAGAAAAATTAGCTTTAACTATATCACATCTATATTTTAATTGTTTAAACTATTATATTCATATTATGACTTATGATAGCAATGATTATTAATACTAAATACATAGTTTGTAAAACCAATAATGACTGAAAAGTGTCCCGAGAGATTTTTTTAAGTTTTAACACTTAAAACAATCAGACACCACGGCGTATACAGTAGTGTATATTTTTAACATTAATATAAGTTCAAAGTTGTACCTATCTATTTTTAGAGAAATATTAAGAATTATAATAAATTATTATAAATTTTTTAATCAATACAATGATTTTAAGGACTAAATGACAAATATTAATTTTAACATTGTTAACTATTTATAATAAAAGTTTAAAAAAAATAAAAATAAATAAACATTATTAACTTTCACAGTCACTTGGATAAGCCCATTTTCTAAAAACTCAATCATTAAAAAATATTATTTTTTGTATATTTTATAAGATTTATTAGGCACAAGATATAGTTTTTAGATTTTTTTTTATTTTATTTTAAGCATCGTGAGATTTCATTGGGGTCATTACACACATAGGTCATTTCCCACGGGAATTTAACCAGATTTAGTATATACGAATGCTGTACTTAATTAAACTGAAATTTTGAGGCTGATTTAGAACTCCGAAGTCAAGATTGAAGTTTGTTTTATCTATTTAAGAGCAACACGACGTTATTCGCTCGTTTTCACCCTCTCCTGGGAAATGTCTGGAAGAATACACAGGATCACTGGAGTTGTAAGTCCTTTTTTTTAATTTTTTTTTACAAAACTAATTCCAGCTTATCGCATTTAAACATACACATATACACAAGTATATAAATATATATATATACACAATATTTAAGAAATAATGACAAGTCATGAGTATACATACACACACTGCTGTTATATTGATCCAGAACAAATGAAATACCACTGTGCCGTGGATAGAAAAACGTATGATCAAATTTTTCTCTCGTTTTATTTGAAAACGTGATGGCCTTAATGAAACACTCGTGATAACGAGACAAAAGGAGTGCTTCACGGTTGATACCCTGCTAATAATGAAAATTCAAAAATACAAACGAATAGTTAACATTTCTCTCGACATCGTTTGGTGTTAGATGACTGCAGTATATGGAACATATAAATTGTACTAACTTATAAATACTTACACTTGAAACGCAAACACACGTAAATCTTATAGACTATATATTAATAAGATTCATTTTACAAGTAAACTTACATTAAATTGGACATTTATTCGTCACATATTCAATAATAAGATCAGAATAAAATTACCAAAGAGTTGTTATCTTAATACACTATTTTAAAATAAATTTGGTACTATTATACATATTGTAATGCTTTTGAAAAGAAATTTATATTACACTACATACTGATATTAATTGTATCTTCACCTATATACCAATAACAAAAACATATTACACCCTATATATATACAAACACAGATGATTTTAATTACTATAAATAGGAACTTGAAAGTAATTCCAAGTACAAATCTTATTATGATGTTGAACTAGGGCTGTTCGATTTTTTCGATTAACTGACTGCAGCATCGATTATTATTTTTAAAAGTATACGTCACTAATTAATCGCATTACCGATTAATCGATACATCGAAATGTAAAAAAAAATCAAAATTCTTAAGTTTATTACCTAAAAACTAAACTGCTTGAGTTAACATTTAGTTAACTAATGCAAAGAGACAATAGTTACGCTCGTAAGTAGGGATATAAATTAATGAAGACTTAAATGAAGATCTTAACGTTTTTTTTTTTAGGGATATTTATATTAATTAAAGCAAGAATATTAATCAAGACAGTCTGGAATTTATTAGCAGTTATTATATAATAACTTAGTAACTATAAGTCTATAACTATTATGATATTTGCAAAAATAGATAGGTAAGAATTTATTTTAATTTTAATACAAGCACTGTGAGTTTTACTAGTTTCAGTCTTTAAAATTGTAAATACATTTCCTATAATAGTAGCATAGGTCATAACTACAAATTAGAGCCCTTTCATTAAAATTGTTAACCTATCTACACAAGATTAAAATTTCAGTTTTTGGGACCACTTTAGATGTATGTCACTACAAATCCTTAGTTATGTCATATTCTTAACTCACCATTTAAATTCCTGTGGGCCTGCCCCTGTATATAGGTATCAATGTAGTTGTTATTAAATTTACGTGAGGTCCTGGGGCCTGGGCAAATGACCCGTTTGCACTGCCCTCAGATAGAGAAAAAAATGACAAATTGTTATCCATCATCATTCTATCTATTTTACTATCTAATCATCAAGCAAAATACCCTTTATACTTCTTATTTCTGAGTATTTCAAAAGTATATTAAATATTCATCTAACGATAAATGTTTGTATTTTCATTAAATGAATAAACCAATAACCTTACATTTGAGAACCTGGCAGGAAATATAATAGAGCTATACTTAAACCAATTAAACCGTTAAATTTTTATCGATGTTTGTTTTAATCGATTAATCGATTGTTTTAATAGATTAATCGATCAAATTAATCGATTAATCGATAGGTTCTAGACTATTTCAATAATCGAGCACTCTAGCACTTTTTGATGAAAATCTTCGATTAATCGAAATTTTCGATTATTTAATACTTTGGACAATCGATTATATTTCATGACAAACGAATAGTCCTACGTTGAACTAAAGTAGTGATGAGGTAAATTTCAATTTCTATTCAATATTTGTATCTTTACATGGCAATTAAAAGTTACAATAAACATAGATTTAATTAGAGACATCATTTAAAGAAAGTTTCAGTCCAGTTATAGAACTGGATAATGGCCAAAAATAGTTTCAAAATCAACAAGTGGAATGTCTTGATGTCTTTTCCTTTGAACCAAACATAATAATACTTTTTATCATTTTTGAAATATGATCAATGTATGCGATCATAACAAATGAAATAGCCGTCAAACAAAGAAGATTTAATATTCATTAAATAATTATTAAAACAAAATGTAGTACTAATTATCATAATTAAGTTATCGTGACATTCATAATAAAGCTCTGATTAATTATATAGTATGTCATAAATATCTAAATTAAAACACAGAATTTTCGCATAAAAAATTAAATTGTAAATGGGTATTTATTATGTCAGCATATATTATAAAGATGATTTGCTATTATTATTTTTATTATACCTATTGTAATTTTATTTCATTATAAAATAATGTTGCATATACGAGATGTAAAATTATATATATATATATATATATATATATATATATATATATATATATATAATAGGTCCGACGTGCATATTGTCAATAATAAAAATAAAACGGTTTTTCTGAAAATCTAGCACATAAACTCTGTATACGTATTTAAAAAATATTTCTACGACGCGAATAAGCCATAATATCATATACTTGTATAAATAGTTATACATCAGTATTAATGGATAAGAATATTTTCAAATAGCATATCAATCGACCGAACGAAATGTATACACAACCAACAATCAAATTAATGGGACAAACTAAATTGGACTTCAATACATATATATACAAGAGCCCATAGTACTTAACTATTTAATGCTATCTATTATCCTTTTCTCTCTGTATCGGTATATTTCTTTGCAGTCTTATTACATCAATCAAAATTAGTAGGTATCATTTGGTTTGAGGTTAAAGTGTTTTCCATTTCCAGGGGATTCCGGTTAAAAGCTTCTGTATTGTTGTATAAAATGTATAGGAAAAAAGAATCATTTTATTGTATGGCAAGACGATATACCATGACTACACAGCATGGAAATAAAATGCTACATAGTTGCTGCTCTGTACTGCTTTTGCTACATATCTAACAAATACTAGTTTTTCTTTAGTCATTCTTGACTGCATGCAGTTTATAATCCTCTTTCGACGGTCAATAAATCCTTTACGCTTCAAACCGACCTCTTTTCTACAACTATAGTGCTTTTTTCTTCTGATACACTCACTGTTGGAAACACAAATCATATGACTACATTCTACAAAACAACTGCACTTTTGTCTACATATGGTACCTATGTACAAGTATGTATGTACTTAGCAATAGTATCTGGGTACAACGGAGTAAGTAGGCTTAACGCATATGCTCAAACATATAAATCGTTTTAAACCAATATTATATAAAATAATCGGTGATCTTGCACAGTTATTTCTACTTAAAAAAAAAAAATATTAAGTGGAAAAAATTTTTTCTAAACAAAACTAACCAAAAGTAAATCATAAAAAAGTATGAAACTATTATAATTTACTTATAATGAAAACAATATTAGATTTTTATATTACAACCAATAATACGGATACATTATCCGTTGGAAAATTAATTATCTTATAATACAAAACGAATCATAAAATATTTAATGAAATTTCTCATTCTATAACACGACACGTTTCAAAGCGTTTTCTTGATTATTTAAATTAAAATATCATTTTTATAAGTTATAACACTCAATTATGAATTAAAATAAGAAATATATAACTAAATTTTGAATGAAAATAGATAATGATACTTTTAAAATCTATAAGTAAGTCTGCTTAACATGAGTATTTTTTAAAAAGTTCAACATTCAGAATATTGTTAATTAATTATGCAGACTAAAAAAAGAAAAATATATAAAAGAATTTTAATTTCTCTTAAAATTATCTTGTTCCTTATTTTATGCCACTTAAATACATAAAAAAAGCATATATGTTATTTATACATGTATTATATAATCTGAGCAATTTACTCAAAGATTCACCACAACTAAGAACAAGCATTTTTAGGCTATTAATGGAGTTTCTATTGCCTAAATGTAATCGATGGATTTTACAGAGAATCATTATCACAGAATAATTATATTGTATTTACAACTATTGAGAAAATAGATTTTGTAAAAGTCATACAGATTCATACGGATTTGAGCATTAATCAATTTATTAATTTTATTATTAAAAAATTATTAAACGAAAAAACTACACTTTTCACGTAGTGACTAAACAAAAGGTATATATGATTATTGTAAAAAACATTCTGACATTCTTTTGTAATTAAAATAATAACGTGAACAAATATATTAGTTATATAAAAAATAATAATAACTATATAAAATATTAATGATTAACCTTACCTTATCAATTTCAAAACCTGCTTAAAATGGATCAATTTTATAAATAAATATTTTAATTTACTCTGACGCCTTACGCGATAATTATAATAGTCAATTTAACCAACAACTATACGACAAGGATATAGTGGACATCTTGATCAAAATGGTTTTAAAAAAAAAGCATTAAAAAAATATTCTTTTGGTATGTTCAAAAAAATAAAAAAGAAGTACATTGTAGTTATTAAACATAATTTAAATCGTGGTTTTTGCATAATCAAAACTAAAATAGACAGTAAATTATACACGTCTCCATGGAAACGTATTATAAGTTTGAATAATTAATTAGAACACATCCGATTAAAAAAACAATTTCCATATTATTAAAGGAGTAGCGAAAGAAATATGTACAGCACGCACTCGTTTAATATGGGTGTGTGGAAAAAAATGTAATATGAAAATCTATACCAGGAAAACAAAGCCAACATGATGCTATGAAAAAATATAATAGTTCGTATTAGTGTGTATTTGGTATAGCAAACCAATATTTTAAACGTACTAAAATATGTAATTGAGTATACGGTTCTTAAATTTGTTTATTATTATTTAATAAAGAAATCAACTGCAACTATATATTTTATGAACTACAATTATCTCAAATTTAAATAAAGTTAAAGTTGAACCAACAAAATGAGATGGAAAAACGCCGTTCTCGATAAAACAGTCGTAAGAGGAAATACGCGTAATCTCCTACGTGATTCCATCATCGATTGCCTTTGAACCGACTATATATAGCCAGCGGTTTCCCTCAATAGTTAATATGAAATACGTGCATACAGCTAACATCATGAATAATCTCTACTACCCACATTGTACATACAAAAATATAAGTACACACACGTGCGATACAACATAGATATATGGTGCACATTAGGGTTAACAATTCCATCATCCACAACGAGGTTTGTGAACACTCCAATCGGTGGCCGAACGTTATATTAAAATAAAAATAATACTTAGACGTCGAAAACGATAGAAACCCTGCATCCGAAGTTCTTTATACCAGAGCGACGAATTCAAAACACGGTTGTCGAAATACGGACTATGCTGTTCGGTTAAGGTTTTACTCAAATATATTACAGCCATAGTCGACGATGAGGATGACGACCAGGTCGGACTTGACCTCGTTTACATTTTCCCTCCCTCATAATGTACAAGTAGTATGTTTTTTAGTGTTTTCTAAGTAATGTTTGAGAGCATTTATACACAACACTTCGAAAACATCGGGTTCTTGTAATATGTTAAAAAACTGCACACTCGAATGAACGTAAAAAGTAAAAACATTGAAGTAAAAAAGCAATTACATTTAACGCCGAGTTAGATTGCTGCAGTAACTCTTGTGATTAAAATATAAAATTAATAAATATTTTGTTTTTTTGCTTCTGTTCATATACGCATGTTGAATATTCACGGTCGAGCGCGGAAAAGTTAAATTAAGAATATAATTTAGTTTTAATTCCACGCCAAAGGACAATGTAATAATAATATTAATTTAAGTTTTATGTCAATTAACACGGCTGACATAATACAATTTCTGTAATGCATTTAAAAGCAGAAGACTATTATTTTTATGGAAACGATATATTTCACTGGACGGAGTAATATGTATTCTATATGAATTTCACGCATATCTATAAATAAACGAAAATCACCACCTGCCAAAAAAAGAAACGGGCGATTGTTGCTTTTGAGCGCATTATATATTATACTCAAACCGTTGTAGATAAAAAAATAAGGACTCTGGTATTATACATATCATATTGATACAGTATTATCAACAAAATAAAAATATGAATTTAATGGTATTACGAGTACTGAATTACCACAAAATTATCCGCACTATGTTCGAGCGGCAGTTTATTTATTTTTTATTGTCATTTCAGTGTACATATATTATAAAACTATTCGTGATAAGAATAAAATCAAAAAAAAATATTTAGGAGTGAAGTTGAGGGGTAGTACGCACACCTACAAAGACTCAATAACGAGTTCATCGTCAGCTAACAAGAATCTACAGAGAGTTCTAACTATATATATACCTATGTAAATAGGTGTATGTATACATCGAACATATGCTCGACGGCATTGTCTAAAGAAAGGATGATAAAGAGGAAATATAAGTTTTCCTAGAACATTTCAGCTACGTATACATGACTACATTTATATATATATATATCTCAAATATATTTAAGTGTGTGTGTGTGTGTATATACTCATGTTTCTTCTTTGTCAAGCCCCTTACACTGCTACTTAACACAAAGGCACGCGTACAACTATACCAACCGCGTTTAGGTCAATGCGACACACATATGTACACATATTTTGACTTTTGATTAGTTTTTGGCTCACACTCCGCACTAAACGGCTCGTATATCACCCAACAGCACTGTTGGTATGGTATAGTAGCAGAATAGCGGTAGTAATAGTAATGGTATTATAGTGTAATAGCATATTCGGATACAGTTGGTCGGACCACGCTATGAAAGGGTAAAGGGCGCACGAGTGCAAAGAGAATTGGGTTTTAAAAAATTCAAAACCTTCTGGGCTGTAGAATGATTGGTGGGCAGAGGAGAGGATGTGACGAACGTACACAGAGAGAGTAGTACATGAGCGCGAGCCACGTACATCGGGGATGGAGGGAGAATGCAACCGTGCAGCAGAAACGGGGGTAGCTGCGGATCGAATTCAAGCGCAGCGGGTGACGGTGGCGGTGGTGGTACACGAGAACGGTTCTCTCTCTCCTCGCTCGCTCTGTCTCCGTTTCTCCGGCCGCGCGCGTACAAAAGGTGTGTCCGAGAAGACTGGTAGCGGCGGCGTCACGTTCACCCGCCATCACCGGCGCTACCGCACCGCCGTCGATAACGGTCGGTGTACGGAGAAATGTCGTGTACGTACGTATACGCCACCATCACCACCGTTACGGCCACCGGAGCAGTATTCCACCTATCCGACCCACTCATACCGTCACTCCTCCGCTCTTCTTCACTGATCGCCCCGCTTACCCGCGTAAACTCACGTCGTCGGCCCGGCCGGCATCCGCGAGCGGCAGGAACGCCAGGCCCACCCGCCTGTCAGCGCTCCAAACGGCGGCCAATGCTGCTGCTACTGCTACTGCCGACGGCGGGCGGTCGGTTGGGGAGGCGTCCCCACGTACCCGGGCCGGAGCGTCGGCGCGCGCGCGCGCCCTCCACAACGATGAGATCGATACTCGCGCGCGCGTTACAGCCCCCACCGATCCTACATGACCCCGTCGCCGGCGTAACCCCCGACCGTATTTTTTCCCTCGGCCACCCTTTGTACCACCCCGGCCGCAAGCCTCGCGCGGTATAAGGCACGGAAAAACAGTAGCGATCCGCGCTTGTAACACGCTTATACATGTATACGGTATAATAAGCGGACGCGCTGCTCCGTGGCCGTGCGCTTACCACCGCCGGTACAGTTTAACAGGTGTCGCTTATGCCGGCACGGCAAAAACAACAATACTTGTACGGAAGCGCCGCGCGCCTGTACGAAAAAAATAAATACCTTCAGGGTCGAAACCAAGTCGATTTTTCAACGACTGAAACGTCAAATACGCGCATTTCGTATTGACACAATATGTTCCAAATGAATCGTACACGTTGTAGAATTGTGTGTGTGTGTGCCAACGGAGGCTATTCTATTTCTCAAGTATCTCGAAAAATACATATTATATCGATGGTCCATGATGCGTACTTATTATATTTTGTATTCTTGCACGATAGCGTTTTTTCAGAAAACTCTTTTTGGTCACCCGAAAAAGTTCTTAGATGTCTAGTGGGTAGATAATTCATAGTATTGAACACAAAACGTTAGTGAACAATATTCATCATTGGCGTGTTTGTATGAGTGTGCGTGAGAGGAAGGCACACTGGACGTTGATCGTGATTTTCGTATAGTATGTTTTCTCAAAACTTAAATGCGCAAGGAAGCCGACCACAAAATGTGATACATGTACGATAATCGTAAAGGGGTATAAAAACATTCTAAAATAAAGGACATACGCGGGTACATGTATATGGATGTGAATGAATGAATACGTAATTGTTTGAAATACCCACAATAATCCTTTAAACCAGGGATGGGCAACTCAAAGTAAATAGAGGGCCAATTTATAAAAACTTTAAAATTTGGCGGGCCAGAAAAAAAAAAAAAAAGTTATTAAAATTGACAGCTACCATTTATTTTAAATAATTTAATTTTACGACTGGAATAATACAATAAAATAAGTACCTAATACATTTAGCTATATTAGCTACGCTGACATAGAAATATATCATAATAAGACAGTTAAAAATTTAGTTACAGTTCTAAACTATATAAAAATATAATATCTATTTGCTAATAATTTTATATATTTTATATATGCTAAAATTTTATGAAGTTTTTGAAAATGTAGTACGGCCCAGATAAAAAAGTGCACTGGCTATCACTTGCCCATATCTACTTAAAACGAACCCAACAAGTCTTCCGCTCACATTATACGCGGACAGTGCTATTTTTACACAGACAATAAACATTATAATTTATGATCACGGCGAGCAGCCAAACCGTTTTGCATGGAAATCAGTCTCGAATGATTCAATCAATGAGCCAGTACTTCTCAGTATTTTACATTTGTTATCCAGACGAGCGCTTGTCTCCGGGGCATGACATTTAGATCGATGAATTGACTAAGTGAATATACCAATCTATATTTAAGCCTCCTTTGAAATACTCGAAACAAACATATACGCATATGATAGCCGCATAAAATAAAAAAATAAATACTTTAAAATACAAATATACTTACAGTTATAAATGTGTAAACGAGAAGAATACTAAGTTTTTAAATTCATATTAAAAAAAAAAATTGCAATTCCTTTAAGACAGGTATAAAATGTGAATATTTCGTGTATATTTTAAAATGATACTTGTGAATAATTTCAAATTTTTAAGTCATGATATATTTGAAATAAAACTTATACATTTATTGTGCAAATATCTACACAGTAAAACATGATGGAAACGAAAAATTCAATATAATTGGATCACTTAAACAAGATTTCAAAACATTTCTTGGAATATACTGTTAACCCAACAGTTACTATCGTTTTTAAGATATAGCCATGAGTATAAAGTAGAAGAAAGTCTCAAGAAAGATAGATGTATACAATGAAAACCAACAATTTATGTTGGTTTAGTTAAATTATTAATTAATTGTTTACCAACAATTAAAATAATTTTTGTTTATAATGTTCTTTGCTGTATTTGTTTTAAATGACTTTCTTGTAGATTGGTTAACAAAATAAATATACAAATGTACTTAAACATACATTTCCGTTTCTATACAAGCAGTTTTCAATTACATATATTACTGTTCGTTCAATAATATTCGGTTGAGTTCAAGTTGAAATATGATGCCATATGTTGTATTTTATTATGAATAGGACGTTAGATGATCATTTATTATTATAAGCAAACCAATTTTTGATAACTCAACATATAGATAGTAAAGAAATAAAAAATTCAACAAAACATCAATATAGTACAATATGTATGTATAATACATATTAATAAAATAATTATCAATATATAACGAACTGTATAAAAACACTGGTTAATATTTTAAATAAATAAATAAATAAATAAATAATTTGAATCGATTAATAGAATTTAAATATTTGGCACCTTAGTCATCAAAATGAATGTACCTAATATAATAATGAAAGGAATAATAACTAATATATTTTAAAATACTATGAAAATTAAATATTTTATACTAATACATAAATATAAGTTATAATAAATCATTTGACAAAATTTGTGGAAAAATTATTATAATTCTATTTTCAATAATTATTTTTCTAAATTTTATCAAGTATTAATCTTTTTACCGTTTTATACTATAGATTCAAGACATTTAAACCAAATTCTTATATTTGAAAATACACGACTTAATAATATTTAAAATGAGTATAAACTGATATTGAAATTTTGAAAACTATATAAAATTTTTAAATAAAAATTATACTTAAATTATAATTGATAAATTTTCAAGAATATCTTAACACAAGTATTTAATTAAATAATAGATAAAATATTAATTTATTCATTCAAATAACTGATAGAAACCACCTACAATTTTTTAAATTGAAATTTGAAAAATTATTAAAACGGTTTTATGATACTGAATGCGCCGATGTTATTAAATTGCCTATGCAAAGTGCCGTCTGAATATAATTTAAATAGAAATTAAATAGAAATATTTTTTCCTTTGGCCATCATACAGAATATTTTCATACAAATTTAAAATTAGTTTAATTTGATCAATTTTCTCCCGTATCGACCATAGAAATTAAAAAGTCATACACTACCTGCATGCTTTTTTTGATTGACGAGAGAGTGTATTTTATGAGCAATTAGGTGCATGTTATGAAATATAGTTATAATATTAACATATATTTCTATTTATAGTAATTTTTTTAATATGTATGATATTTATATAAAATCATCACAATAAATTAATATTCTTCTTTTTCTCCTTCAATTTTCTACCAACTATATGGGGTCGGCCACTCTTGTTCTAAATCTTCACTCGTCTCGATTTTCTACATTCCCTACGCACACACTAACGGCTCACATATCAATCTCAATCGTATCCAACCATCTACTTTTTGTTCTTTCTCTTCTTATTTTCTCTTCAAAGTTCATTTTCATAACACTTACTGCTTGTTTCCTATTACCTGATCATATGCCCAAACCATTTCAGACTATTTTCCGTCATCTTCTTCACTATCGACGCAACACCAATATTACTTCTTCCATATTCGTTCTTTGTTCTATCTTTTCCTGTCACTTCACTCATCCATCTAAGCATTCTCATTTCCGCAACACTCTTACTCTCTTCTATTTTCCTGATAACAGCCCAATACTACGAACTATAGAGCATAGTTGGTCTCATTATAGTGTATACACTCTTGTAAAATTTACCTTTTAGCCTCAAATCTCTTACCTCATAAAACGCCCAAATCTTATCTTCATTTTATCCAACCGCACTTAAACCTATGCTTCACATCAATACCAAAGTCCCCATCCTTTTGTAAAAATGATCACATATATTTAAAAAAATATTTAAAGTTCTCGGCTTCGCCTACCACATCACCGCTTATCATCAATGGTTTCCTCATACCCACAACTTTTTGTTATTTCCTCCAAAATCATATTCAATATACTCTGTTTTAGTTCTACTAATTCATAATTTATTTCCTTCAAGGCCTACCCTCCATTCTTCCAATATTTTACTAACTTCTAGATTTTCTCCTATCAAAACTAAATCATCAGAATACATCATACACCATTATATCTCGTCCTGTATTTCTTTTGTGATTTTATCCATTATTACAGAGAATAAATAAGGGCTTAGAGTCAAGCCCTGATACACACCAACACCGATGTTAAAATCTTTTACTCTATACAAACTCTTTACATTAGTTCTCGAGTTTTTATAAAAAATTTTGAATCAAATTTGTATAAATATTTTTGAGACCTCTTTTCTCATTAATGCCTACTTTAAAACTTCTCTTGGCACTCTGTCAACTACCTTTTTTTAATCTATATACACCATACATAGCATAATTTTTTCTTCTTTTCGCGTTAAATTAATTAATATCATAATAAATTAAGCATTGTCAAAAATACACGGGAAATACAACTGAAAAATACATGCCGTACAATAAAAACGCACCTTATTATCATGCTTATTTAAAACTGTAATTGAGTTTTAACTAGTTTGAATAAATAAATAAAATAAATGAATAATAATTAAAATATAAACTTATAATAAAAGAGTGAAAATTTTATTTGTAAAACAAAATTATAATAAGAGAAGATCTTACGTACTTATTATAAACGAGTCAAAATAAATGCTTTGAGGATTACGTGCCCTTCAAATGATATTTTTTCGACAGTTTAAAAAACATTTTTTAGTATATTTATCACTAAATTCAATTACAAATGTAAGGATCATTTTAATAATTCCAATAAAGAAACCTTTTGATTTTTTACAATTCTGAATGAAAATTTGATACACTACATATAAGTATACATAGATTACAGCAAAAATATATTTACGAAAAATGTATGTTAATTTAAATTACTTAATAAATAAATAATTAATTAAAATATTTACTAATTAATGTAGATTACTTTAATAATATTACATCATAAATAAATTCCTAAGTATTATCAACCAAAAAACATAGAGTATATAGAGTTAACAGTTCTATGAATGGAAATCCGTTTTAAAACGATACTAAAAATTTAATTTTGACTTTTTTGTTTTTTTCGTAATAGGTATTTTTGTATTAATATTAAACACTTACATAAAAATAATAATAACTCGTATAGTTAAGCAGATTTTTATGAATTAAAATCAATTTATTGTACAAAATATAACCTAGAAAAATAAAATAAGTAATTTTTAAATATATAATATCTTATTTTCTTGACATAAAATAGTTTATTTATTTCTTCAATATATAAATAAGGCTCTAAATTTTTCAAAATTCGTAAAAATATTAATTGATAAAAAATTATGTCTAATAATTAATAATAGAATAAAAAAATAATCTAAGATAATTTATATACCAATCTATAGGTACTATAGTACTACTAAAATTCAAAAAATAGGAAAAAACTTATTTTTAAATTCTTATAACTTTTAAAGAGGCAGGTTTCGACAATTTCAAGAATTATTGAAAAATATTATTTTATAGTTTTTGAGTCAAAAATTCTATGAAGAAGTTATTTGGATTTTTAGATGGCATTACATACAAATAACTATAAAAAAAACTTAATGTAAAACAAATGCATTCTTGTTCTGCGCAAAGCTTAAAAAATTAAATTAATTACATGTATTAAATGAATAAATATTTATATATGTAACAGAAACCATAAAATAAATTAAAATTGTAAAAAAAAATGTTACGTTAAAGCCAAGGGTAAAAATTACAAACATGAATAAGTTGGCGTAGTTTTACAATTATGCTTGAAGTTTTACTAGAAAACTTTTAATTAAAATATTTTAAAAAATGTGAGAATGATATACAATTATATATTACATTTTATCCTCTAGAGTGAGTTAGTTATTATTTTACAAATATTTAACATAGTTTATAACTTCACGCATAATTTATTTTGAATAAATATTTTTTTTATGCAGTACATATTTACAATAAGTATTATAATAAATAATATTGAATTGTTAATAATATACAAATAATTTAACCAACCCAAATAGTTGGGATAAAGGAGAAGAAGAAGAAGAATAACATATAAATAACCTTAACCTATACACTTTTATAGCTTGATTTAATAAGAACAAGTAAATTAATATTATGATTTACTATACATTTTATTATTCTATTCTCTTCTATTTTTCTAAATATTTGAAATCACTCATCTACGTATAATTAGTAGATATATAACTATAAAATATTTTAAAGTAATACGTTCCATTGTAACTTAGTGTTATCAAATTAGACACTCTTCGAGCATTTTGGATATATTATTATGAGAATAATTTGTTGTTATTAAGCTTTATTGAAAGTTTAAAAATCAATATTTTTAATCGGTTTTCCAATATAGTAATGTAAATGTATGATATTGTATATCTAGTCGACAATCAGTAAGTTTTATACACTACATAATACATATAATATTTATAAGAGCTATATGGATAGTGAAGTAATAATAAGTAAAAATTTTATGATTCTTACGCGTACTTTCTTGCATTTTTGTTTCTAAACAACGACTATTATAATTTATACATAAACCTATAACAATAACTCTTTATAATTGTAAACATGTAAAATATCGTAAATTTATGATTCAATAATTTAATTTTTTTCCTATTATAATTAAATATAAATATTAAGATGCCAAAAATTGTGAATCATGATGATTTTGTGATAAGATAATACAAGTACCGTTAGCAAAATTATAATTTTAATAAATCTTCATGCAAAATTCAAAACTGCAATAAAATAGCAGTAGCAAGTTTTATTTCAATAAAATAATATATTAATACATTTTACATATTATAAATAAAAACGAGTGATATTCCAAAGTCCAGTCTACTTCAGCTACTCTAAGATTTGATTTGATTTTTAAACTCAAGTTAACCAATGATTTAAAAACAATTACGTAAAAAATAATCGGAAAAAAAAAACCATAAATATTGGGTGATAATATTTTCAAATATGCGTATTTTTAGTTTCCTCTTATATAGATATTATATACATATTATATAATTATAATATTGACTATATAATTATTATCGCAGTAATTATGGATATTTTAAACTAATTTTCTTCAAAATTTGCAATATTATAACACACGTCGAATGGATCTTATTGTAAAATGAAATACGTTTTAAATTTAATAACTACAAACCTGGTACTTCGGCTTTCTCGCTCTCTACGGAACTTAAATCTTATTTTTAATTATAAATTTTGATGAAATCATTGATTTCCCCTTAGTTTTAATACACTTTTTTTTTGCGAAAGTTAGAATATTAAAATTCAATCTTACATATAAAGAAATTAGGTTCTTCTAATGAAGTAGACATATTTCGTAGTATAAACTGAACCATCTAAACTCTTTCATTAGAATCATTTTTCCAAAAACTATGGTTTCTAGTTTAAAAAACAATTCAGCAATAACATTCCATATTCATCATATATCAAATCACATATTCATATATTACACCCAACTCTGGAGACTCACTCAACCTAAGAGCTTTATTCTTTGTTGTTTTTAATATGATTATTTAATTTTAAATTTAATAAAAATGTGTTTACGGTAAAAGCAACAATTATAATATTGCATAGGTAAGTACAAACAACGCTATCTAGTGAATAACTGTATCAACGATAACGTACTAGTTTTATGTTACAATTTTTAGTATGTTTAATGAAGATAAAATAAGCTAGGCGTTTAATAGCTTATATAAAATAATCTAATCTAAAAAAAAAAATATTTAACACTCACCAATTTTTCATTATTGTCTGACTAATGACGCACATCATTCTATATAAAAATAAAAAATATATTAATTTCATATAATTATTGATGATTTAATAAGGATATTATATAATGATTAATACTCGTATTAATAATAGTATTGCATATAATCTACATAAAATAAAATACCCAATAATTGTAATAAGCTGAATATAAGTTACCATAAATTAAAAATAATAGTAAATATATCATTTCTAGAATTTCAGTTTACAGTAAACAAAACAATATAATAAAAAAATATAATCCTACATAAAAATACGAAACATACCGTAAATTATAATAATGTAATCATTATTTTTTCAATGGTCAAGAATCTCTTAAAAAACAAAATACTTAAATATGCATGCACTAAAGTTGGGAATTTACTAAGTTAATAAACAAGTACTTCTTTTGTAATAGTATAAGGTACTTAAAAAGTTAAAATTTTACCAACCAAATGGTATTACTTATTTTAGTATATACTTGTTTAAAAGTATTAAACTTATAAATTAATGTTTGCTATTTTTTTTTTATAAAAATTAAATTAAGTTTATTTTAATGAGTAATAATTTGAAAAAAAAAACCACATTAATAGTTACTTTAAATATTTTACCTAATTCTTTTTTTTTTTTATAATACTTATAAATTAAATTAATTATTTATTATTAAGTTACAAAACCAAGGTAAGTTATTATAATTAAGACAGTTACTAAAATTGTGAACATCCCACTTTAGCAAACAAACACTAACATTTTAAAAATATTTGACTTAGATTGCAAAGCATTTAAAGTACATAATTATTTGCCATCAATCGATGACAAATCATTTTCTTTAAAATACAATTAATTATGTATAGAATCTGGTATAGAACTAGAAATTAATAAATAATATTATTACAAAATAAATATAAAATTATTATCAATAATAATATCTTTATATACTCTATTTATTAATATTTTTTTTAACACTTAGGAATTTAATTCTAATATATTTTGACATAAAGAGAAAGTTCTCAATTACATGATATGGGTAAAGGAACAGAATGAGTTAGATAGTTTAATTTTCTGATGCTCATCTATTCAAGAACATGAAATCATAAAAACCCCTTTAGCTCAGTTGTAAGATCAGGAACTCTTCACTATCATAATATGGATCTCTAAGCAATCATTATTAATCAATACACATAATAAACTATGTGTATATAAAAATTTATAAGTCTGTATGAATTTTAGTTTAAATTGAAAAGCATATAATTTATATTAGTAGGAATTATAGATTAAAAGAAAAAAAATCTTATTTAATAGTTAAATATTCAAATAGAAGCAAATTTTTTTTTTTTTAATTTTTCCATTATGACTAGGTATTTAATATTTATGGGTAATTTATACATTAACATGTACTAAATTTGCCATTCTATGTAACTAATAGTACATCTGTCCTATAGATGTATAAATCGGTCTAGTCATGCTATAACGCCAACTGTGTACACAAACAATTTGTGGTAGCTTAATATTTACATTTTGTACATTTCTCGAGACTCTATGTAGTAAAATTTAGAAATGTTAGAAAGAGAAGTATTAGCATTTTATAAGAAATTAAACAGAAGAATTAAAATGTTTTTATAAAAATGGTATTCTTCCATTGAGGCATCTGAGGTTAGAGTTACATAGATCATGACAACAAGCTGTTGATAAATGGTGCTTAAAATAAAAATATAGTTTTAATGTGCTGTTGGCAAGAACTTTACTGTTTACCTATAACAATATCATGAGTATAATTAGCAATATATATATATTTATCGATTGATGCCAATATCCAAAGCCCCTGAAGACAGCTACTTCACAAACCATAAAAGACAAATAATGATGCAAATACAAATTACATACTATTTATTTAATTGATCCATTACATTGTTAGAAACAATAAATGATATATTATTGACATAAAACATTTAACAACATTTATGAATTAATGTTATCAAGACACATATACTTACGTTGTGTTCATATTCGGTGATTGTCTTTAGTTTAGATGAAAATAGCGGGAGAAAACCATTGAAACATCAATTGGGTAAGGTCACAATTTATTTACAAACATGTAAGAGTCACATAACAATAATAGTTCTACATCTAATGGAATACTTAATATTTATGCTTAGTGATTATGGTGAAATACATCAATTACTTAAAAATAATTTATTGACTAAGATACAATGAAAATCTAATATTATATTACCTACTTATAAAAGGTTAAAATAGTGCTATTAGATCGTGTATAAGACAAATGCTATGAGATAAAAGAATGTTAAGAATGTTTCAACTGCTCTGATGCGCATAATATAAGTAAATCAGTGGGAAACCCTACGTATCTACGATATACCTATTCCAAGAGCTAAACTTGATTGCCTTAATCGGACATCCATAGATGTAGAGTCAGCAGTGACGGTGAAAACGTGACAAAAGCACATTCACGAAAACCCATTTCAATGACAATGGATTTATCAAATGTCAACCGCTATGACAATGAAACCGGCTATATGGCAACCGAGGGGGCTAGAGTGTCTGGGTTGGGGAGGGACCATACCATCGGAGAAGGAGGGATTACCGTGGAAGACTGTAGGCGCAGAGAGACGGACTTTGAGGAACTGGATGGTGTCCGACGGTCGTCGACTGCCCGTGCGCGCTGGCGGGCGACGGGTAATATGATTTAGAGAAACGGATGTGCAGCGGACAAACGCGGAGATGCGGCGACGACGACGACGACGGACGGCGAAAAAAAAACACGCGCGACGAATGTGCGTTTCGATTTTAATTCGAATTCCGACTACGAGTACTACAACTGGCGACAATCGGAAAGACTCTCGACACGAATCGCGTACCGTTATCACAATACGCGCACTGAACGGGCGGCGGGTGATTAAAAAACGGCGAACCAAAACAAATGCGTACGGTGTCGTCCCCTCCAGTCGGCACGTACGGTCGGCGGCGGAGAGGTGACCGTGGTATCAGCCGTCCGTCGATGGTGTGTGGACGGTGCGGAGCGGTTGCGCGCAGTGGCACAAGCGTTCGCGGGCTGCGGGAGCGATGCCGGCGGTTGCGGTATCGTCCTGGTTTAAAAATAAATCGCCCGTGGCTAACGATATTTTCGTCGCTTACATTTTCCGACTCGTTCTCTCTCCCGTCGTCGTCGGTCTGGGGACATTGGCTCGCACGGTCGTGGAATTTCACGCGTGTATATATATAATATTTAATTTTTTTTTTTTTTTAACTAATTTTCTTCAGCTACCGACTCAACGGCGGGTGCTGCGGTGATGCGCGCGCGCAACTCAGCTCTCCCGAAATCCCGACGTACGCAGTGGTTTGGCATACAGCCGCCGCGTTCCACGGACCACGACGACTGCTGTTCGCTCCTCTTTCTCTTCCTTTGTCCTCCCCTTCTCCTGCGCTCACGTTCGTGCGACATTGCGATACGGACAAACACGTTCGCGTCGAACGCGTGATTCGTGTACCGGCGTCCGTAAACACGCTCACGCTCTTCGCCGTCGCATGACGTATTATTATTATTGCACGTCGTTGCGCGTATCGAGTTCGTGGACGCAGACGACGGAGAAAAATTATCTACAATAACAACAGTGGCACGCGGACCGAACAGCTGTTTCCTGATAACAGTCACGTCGCCGGCGGCCGTTTGTTTACTGTTAGGGCTTTTCTCTCCCCCGGGTCAGGATCCCGGCATAAGTGGTTTTTTTTTTTTTTTCCCCCATTAATTTTTCCACCCCGGTGATGCGGTATATTATTTGATCTGCGCGCGCACCACCGACGACCGTGTAATGTCCGGCTGCGGCGGTAACCCGTGCTCAAGTACGACCGGCGAAACGCCGTTGGAACAACGACAACCTCAACCGACCGGTAAGTTCCTAGTGTACGTCGACCAATTGGTCTTGCGCCACCAAAGCGAGGCCGACTGGAACGGCGCGTGAGTAAAATAAATGGCGTGCATTCGGTTTCGCCGATTGGACCGTCCGGTTTTGGTAGTCTAGTATAGTTTTATTGCTCGTCATGCTAATGGGATCTTACGGCCCTACCGGGGTAACACGTGCAATAACGCTGATTATTATGATGGACATTTATTATATTACTTTGTAAATTAACATATGTACCTACAAACTGGAACTGTGACATTAGGTGTACTGCGATCTTCTGGTCGGTATAATGACCAAATCGGTAAATTTCGTAAAAAATTAATAATTTTATCAATTCGTTTGTGACAAAGGTTTTACTACCTTTTTTCCCAAATAAACGGTTCAAAATATTAATTATTCTTTCAACGATTTATCGAATAATTGTATATCATTTGTGTGCATTTATATTAGAATTTTTAGGTTCATGATCTTGTTGTTATCAATTAGGCATATGTTTGATAACCTTACCCATTTTTAAGTGCTTATTTTTCTTAAGGTTTTTCATAAGAATTATTTAAATCCAAAGAAATTAGAGTATGTTTGAGTATATTTGAGTATGTTTTGAGTATTGTTACAATTTAGGCATTAACATAAATATGTTGAAGTTATATTAAATTAGACTTGTCATAATTTATGAAGTACTGAGATAATTAATATGGAGACCTAGGTCTACTTCATACATTAATTATTATATAAATAAAAGCCAAAATAAAATCTATAAAATGTATATAATTATTGAAACAAAAATAAAATAATTTAAATAAATATATAAGAAAAAGAACATTTAAAATTAAAATCAAGTATAAGATAATTTTATACCAAATATGTTAAAAATATTAATTGTTTATTTTAGTTCATTGTTCAACACTTATAATACTAAGAACATAGAGTTTGTAAATTTTAATTTTTATATTGTTTAATGGCATTAAATTGTTTTTTTAATTTTCTAAGAATGGCTAAAAGTTTTTTGATTAAAAAAACCTCTGCTTTGATTGATCTGAAAGTTTTTACTGATTATTAAATTAATAAAAAAGAAATAGGTAATTGTTTAACATCTAATTAAAATTATTAAATCTTCATATTATAAATTAGCTATTTAAAAACTGCTTGTGATCACAAATATTTTGTGACTTGCTCTAAGTGTGAATTTAGAAAATGTTTTATTAATAAAGGTTTTTAAGTGAAATAAAAATTTTTCACCTATGTCTTAGAATTTAAAATTGACTCTAAAAATGTTATGTTTTTCCAGATTCTAGAAAATCAGCTGACAAAAATTTTGATAATCTCTTACATGAATACTTGTGCTTGGAGTTGGGAAAAAGTAAAAATGATATATTCAACTTTGTGCATCTAGGCCAATCAATGACAATTGATAACATCAATAGTAAGTTATTGATTTAAAAGTTTACCCATCATTATTACTTACCCTAAAATGGCTTTACAAAAACCTAAACTTAGTGGCTGTATACATTTTGTTGAACAAAAGAATGAGGAATTGATCAGTAATTATCGCATTATTTATTCAAATTTTGTATCTTGTCTATATGACAGTTCCAAAATAGCTAAAAAGAAACTGGCTGTGTGTCATGATTGTGAATTTGAAGGTGCTCGATTATCATCATGTTTGTCTTGTGTATATTTTGCATGTCCCACACATTTAACAGAACATTTCAACAAAACACAACATAGTTTTGGTATGAATCTAGTTACTGGGCATTTGTTCTGTTGTCATTGTGATGATTATATTTATGAAACGGAAACGCTATCGATAGCGAATGAATTTGATTCGGAGATTTATAGTTTTAAGAAGTATAGAGAATTTGTATCAGTGGAATACATTGAATTAATTCAATCAAGTAATAATATTGCATATGAGAACAATACACCAATTCCTGGATTTGTTAATTTGGGTAATACATGTTTCTTAAATAGTGTAGTACAGGTGCTTATGCATACACCTATGTTACGAAATTATATTCTTTCTGACCAACATGTATGTCCTTTTGTAACTGAACCTAGCCAATGTATAATATGTGAAATAAGTCGAATTTATCAACAAGCTTATGCATTGAAAGTTAGTGTAATAAGCCTACACAATTTATTGATGATATTTTGGGATAACACTTGGTACATGGCATCAGCCTTACAACACGATGCACATGAATGTTTCATTGCCATATTGGATATCATACACAACCAAGCAATAATAAAAAATGAAAATGATAAAGATATAAAACATTTAGAAAACTGTCAGTGTATTATTCATCAAATATTCAAAGGTGTCCAGCAAAGTGATATTATTTGTCAGAAGTGTAATAATGTATCATCTAAGATTGACATCATCAATGACATTCCTATATTTTTTTCAATGGATGAAAAAGGAAAGTATCCAACAAATTTAACATTAATGGCTTGCTTAGAACAATTTGGTCAAATTGAGTTTTTAAATGATTTGGATTGCACAAATTGCCAAACAAAGCAATTTTCCTCTAAACAACTTACTTTAAAGCATTTGCCAATGGTTTTATGCTTTATTTTAAAAAGATTTGGACAGGCTTCAGATAGCATTTCCAATAAAATTACTACTGTTGTTGAGTTCCCAGAAACATTAAATATGGCTAAATTTATGAAGAAGAAAACTCAAACTGGAAATCATTTCATAAATGAGTGTATTCGTACTTATGAAACAATCTATAAATTGTATGCTGTTATTTGCCATGAAGGTCTACTGAATGGGGGACATTATTTATCTTATATACGACACAAGGGAAGTTGGTATCAATGCAATGACAATGTTGTAAGATTAGTACAATTTGAAGATATATTGAGAAGTCCAGCATATCTATTGTTTTACCACAAAGAATTTTTAAATTACTATTCATAAATTATGCATGCAATATGTAAATAAAATAAATGTATTTTTAAATTAAGTATAAATTACTTAGATTTTAAATGTATATTATAAATGATTATTTTGTTGACACATAAGTGTCCATTTTGAATTAATTTTTTTTAACTTAGGTCAATCACTAAATTTTATTTTATTTTTTACTGCTTATTATTATTATTATTTTTAAACTTGGTCTCAATTTTTTCGTGTATCATTAATTATAATATTATTTGTATTTTTTTTAATTAAACTACCTATGTGATATATATTTTTCTGTGATAATTTATCAATTTTTCTACAAATTTTTTTATAAAACTATTGTTTATTATGGAAGTGGATACAATTCATTCAAAATTAAATTTAGGAAAATGGAATTAACTTATTTTCTACATTTACCATGTTAGAATGCATTATTACTCCTATTCACTATCATATTAAACAACATCACCGCCTATTGGTACCTGTATATTTTAATATTAATAATTCTACTCTTTTTTTTTTTATTATTTCTATTATTCAGTATACTATAGAACAAATTATCCTTTTAGGGTGAACCCATCAATAATTAAATAATAAGAAATGGAGTATCCATCAAAAATTTAGTGGGGTAATGGAATCTAAATTACCTTGTATAGATTTATAAAATTTTAATATAATAATGACAATGGTCTATGTTCCATACAAAAAATTTAAATTATAATTTTTTCTATTTTAATTCTTAGTATATAATTCATTTTATCAATTATTTTTTGTAGTTAAAACCTTTTATGATAATAATATATTAAATTTATTATTGATTCTGTATCCAAAATAGATCATATTTGAAGAATCCGTTTTAAACTTGTGTATTAATCTTATCTAATCAAAATCATTCAACAGGAATAAAATGTCATAGATATAGTAATGTAATTTTACAATCTAAGTTATAGCTATATAATAATAATATATATATATATAATGTTTAAAGAAATCTGAAACATGTATTGAAACTGAAAGTAACATTCTTAATAATTAATATTTTTTTCAAAATATAATTTGCTGCTCTTGTCGTATATATGTATATAAATATACATAATTATTATAAGCAATTTTACTTGTTAGAGATAAGTTATTAAATATTTGTGATATTTATACTATAATTGAACGCTCAACAAAATTATAGAAAACAAAATAATGCTTAAATGAACTAAATAATTAAATGTAATATTTTTTAATCTTAAGTTATGTGTTTTGTGTTATGACTAATAAAATAATACAATAATCATATTGAAATTGTTTTGGAATATATGTACACAATACATATATTAATTCTTTAAAACTCTAAATTGTTTAATTACAGGAAAATTAGGATGATCCTATATACCAAATCCTTTTGTGTCCTTTTTTTAATTAAATTTCACCATTATTAAAATTTTTAATAATATTGCATTTATGTGAATAAGATAATAGCTTATTTTTCATAATTATAAATTATATTTTGGCATTAACACTACTGTAATATGTAATTGGTAGGTAAGAAATTACTAAAAATTGGTTCACTGAGCAGTTTTGATTTGTTCAAGAACACACTCCCTCTGGATAATGTCCTTATCATACTACTTTATCTTCTCATGATGTGCAATAACTTGTTATGTTAAATTTTGGCTGGAAATCTTATTTTTACAAGTTCCTTTTTCATCAATTCTAATATTTTAATACAATATTAAGGCATTTGTACATTGTATTATTGTATATGAAAGGTTTTATGGATAATTTGATTTGTTAATTAATGTTACATTGTTTTTGCTAAATGGTGTTCATTCATTACTTGCCACTTGGGTTTACAGTGCGATTTGTTATCAACATCCAACATAAAATTATAACTAGGTACTAAATAAATTGCTTTGTTATTTATATTGGTTATAGCCATGTATATGTTATACTAATTATTTAGTTTTAATGTTTTCTAGACACCACAAAATTACTTAACACAGTCTTACATGCTAAAGTAATAAATACACAATTGGAAGCAAATTTTTCATTAGCATGCTTGGGCTTTAATGATAGTCAATTATTCTCATCTTCAAAGATCAAAAACGTATCGGAGGAAAAAAACAATGATGCACTGTTGTCTGTTAGTCAGTTTATTTTACAATCATCAGAACTAGAAGAATCTAATTTCAAAGAACAATTTTTTGTCACAAGAAGTTCATTTCAAGTAAATAATCAGAAATACAATGAAAACTTTCTTTAGACGGAATAACTTGGAAACAAAGTAATTTTTTGTTTTGATTTAATTCTACTTTGTCCAACATAATATTTACTATTTTTTTGTGCAATTGTAAAGGATTTACAAACCATACTATAAATACAATTTCAATCCAATATGAATTTGTCGATCCAAATTCCGTCTAAAACAGGTTTTACTATAAAATGTTTTTATAATTACTAGTGTTATGCCAGAATTATAATGTTTTATCATCATTCTCAGATCATATGTTTTCATTTGATGCAAGAATTTGGAAAGAATATGACATACAAAAGATCTGAAATAGATGTTGAAAAACAATTGCTAGTTACTTTGTCTTACTTAGGAACTGTTAAGAGTTACAAGTATGTATCAATATATATAACAATACAATTATTGTATATATGTTACATATTTTCAAAATTGTTTTCTTGTCTAGGGATATAGGTTCAAAGTTTAATATTGCCATTAGTACAGCTCACAAGTGTGTAAATGATGTCACAAATGCATTATTTAAACGTATGAGTGAACTTATTTATTGGCCGATAGATCAACAAGCTAATATTGAAATACAAGCCTTTAATGAAATATCTGGGAATCGATTTCCTGGTATACTTGGTGTTATTGGTACAGTAGACTTAAAAAAAACCTGTACAGCCAACCCATCCAAACAAACTAAAAGTGGATCTTCTATAGCAATTCAGGTAAAAGTATATTTAAATAAATATATTATTTTCATGCTTGGACTTTAAATAAATATTTATTTTATTTATAGTGTGTGTGCAACAGCAAGTATCAGTTTTATAATGTCTTCACCAGTTATTTGCTCAAATCTTCTGTTACCACAACAACATTTTTAGAAAGTCCACTTGCTGAAGTGATCCTCAATAATCCAAATACACTGTTTCCAAATAATGATACTCATATTGTTGGGCCTTGCTGTTATCCTCTGCTACCCAATCTAATGACCCCTTTTTCTGATGATGTATATAATACAGAATCCCAAAATGTATATAATGATGCCATAAAGGTACCATTGAACATCATAAAATTAACATTTGGCAAACTCATTGGACGATTCAAAAGACTGATGTATGTATCTAATTTTTCATCATAAAATATAATAATTCATATATTTTACCAGTGTATCATTTTTTTTTGTATTTGTAATAAATAATAGGTGCTTGGACTTATGGGGACAAGAAAAGTTTGCCATACTCATATTTGCGGCTTGTTGCTTACACAATATATGTTTGGGCAATAATGATGATGTCAATTATCCACCATACGAGTGCTGTACATTTAAATGTGATTATTATGATGAGTTTAGTGTACGAAAACGTCGCGAAATATGCAACAAATTAAGTTTTGAAACCACTAAATGATTATTTAAAGAACATGAGTCATGTTAAGCCTCAACTATAAAAAGAGTAAATGTAATTAAAAATAACAATAAATATTTATGTACACGATTAAAATAAATTAACTGATTTTAAAACAAATGGTAATATTTATTACATAGCGTGAGGAAGTTTAGAAACTAATTTTTCCAGCAGTGTCAATTTCTTGGTTTCTAATTCATTTGATCTCTTCAAAGCTTCTAATGTTTGCTGTTGAAACTCTTTAAACTCTTTTCCTCTTCTATCCAGATTATCTTCCATTTCTTTTAACCTAGTAACATCAAAAAAATACATGAGAAAATTAATTAATTTAAAAGCTTGCAATTACCTTTGATCGAATTCCTTATTTCTTAAAATAAACACTTCTTTTAATTCAGTAATTACTTCTGGTTGAATAGAACAACAAGGTTTTGAATTTTGTTTACAGTTCTGTTCATCCAACTCATCATTTTCATGTTTTGTGTCATTTAAATCACTGTGAGAAGTTTCATTATTTTTTGGATTTTTGGTTTTGTAGATTTCTGAAGTTCAAAAAAATATAATTATATAAACATTTTTTAAGTAAATATTTATTATTACCTCTAAATATTGAATCAATTTTATTGTAATATACCCAAACCACTCTTGAATTTCCTTTGGAGGAGCGCATTCTAGTTTTGTTTTTATTATAGCGATTCTTCAATGTACGCCACTTATTATCACAAGCTCTGGGGGAGTAATTAAAACCATTTTGAGCCATTTCTCCAGATATTTTTTCCCAAATCAAAACTTTTTCCCCATTGGCTGCTTTCATAAACTTCTCTTTATATTGATCAAAACAATCAATCAAACACATAGTTGAATCCATGCTCCAGGTAACTAAAAATATTAAGATAGAAATGTATTTGTTACTTTATTATAACCCAATAGTATTTGAAGATCATAATATAACATCTTACTAGTTTCAGCAGGTACACCAAGTATTCTATCTAAATCATAATAATATTGCCATTTCACACAATTAACTCCTAATTTTTTGTACTTTTCTTTTCTCTTAAAATAATTAGCTTTTAAGAGACGCCATTTACGATCACATACCAAACCAGAATAGTTGTGACCTCTTTGACGTAACTGATCACTAATTTCATTCCACAATAAACGTTTTTTTCCTTGAGCAGCCATTAGAAAACGTGTACGGTAAAGACCCCATAACTCTATTAAACATTTAGTGGCAGCTTCTGTCCAAATCTCTGTACCTAAACACATAAAAATTCTTAAAGTAAGTACTTATAAATAAGGTTGTTTAAATTACATACAATAGTATAATTTATATTTTGAAGAATTACCTGTGTTGTCTTCGCCATCGTTATTATCATTTTTAATAATATTATGATCTGCTTGAAAATTATCATCATAATTATAATTTTCACTTTCTTTTTTTTCATCCTCAAGTCCATTTTCATCAATTATAGATACTGTGATAATATTATTCATTTCTGGTTTAACTTAATTACATTAAGTGAAAATAAATTGGTATAAATTATTTAAATAAACTGTATATTTAATTTAAAAAAAAAAAATCTACCTACTTTCTTCAGTCATATTTTTTAAAATATTGTCCATTTCTTTATAATAATACCATTTAACATGTTCCACTCCATATTTTAATGCTCTTTGTTTATTTTTCTTAAAAGTCATTTTTAAATTACGCCATTTATCATTACATGCATTAGACGAATATTGATACCCTAACTGTGAAAATTGTTGTGAAATTTCTTCCCACAGTAAATGTTTTCCACCTTGGTTGACTGAAGAAAATTTATTTCTGTATTCACCATACAGTCTAATTAATTCCCTGGTCGAATCAATAGTCCATTTATCAACATCTTTTTCAATAACTAAATTATATAAATACAAAATATAATACTTAACAATTAATATTTTGATTAACGATCAATAATATTTTATTTACTATTTGATGTATTAACAGTTGGATATTCCTCCAAAGTTGAAATACAATATTCCTGTGCACATTCTTTTAAACTGTTGTCTTCTTTTAAATCTATAAAAAAAAAATGTATAAAAAATAAAAGATCAATATTATTATACGTATGTTATACCAGAAATTTCATAAGGAATCCCATTAATTGCCTTTTCCATATCACAGTAAAAAGGCCAAACTTTTTTATTTTTATAACCATCTTTTTTAGTAATATGTGATTTATAGTACATGTAAGTTTTTTTAAGTTCACGCCATTTTGTTTCACAAGCAAGAGTATCAAAATAATAGCCATATTCAACCATACGTTCAGATACATTTTGCCATATTATTGTTTTCTGTTTTTTATCCGGGCAGTTGGTAAACTGTTCTCTCAATCGACTCCAGCAATAAATTAAGTAACGTATTCCATGATTACTCCATGTGTCTGGAATTGTAAATAAAAATAAATTGAATGATTCCATTATCTTTTATTTATTTAAAAATATATATGTTATGTATAACATACGGTTAGGTGGTTCAATGTTTATATCTGTTTCATAAATCTCTTGCACTTCATTATTTTCATATGAATCAAAGTTATCTTCTTGACCATTCAATACATCTAAAAATAAATATAATTATGAAAGGTAAAAACTTTACTTCTTTTCTTTTGACCATTGTTATTTTTAAATGTAAAATTTTAAATAAATTACCAGGTTCATAATCATCATTTAACATGGTATCTTCAGTGATGGTTAATGGTTGGTACTCTGCGTCATCATTGACCATAATTGCATAAGAATGTTGAAGTAAATCTGTTGATTTGTTTGGCATGATTTTAATTAATATCTAGAAAAAGTTAATAAATCACTTTTCTCATAAATTGTTGAGATATTCTGTAAAATTAAGGCACTGATCATAATATGAATATATATATATCAGAGATGGAACTAGGAATTTTTACGCCCGGGTAAAAATGTTAAAATTACGCCCTATCCATAGACTAATAAACAAATACTCAAATAAATTGTTTTCTTATAATCAATATATAATCGTACTTATTGAATTTTAACCTAATATCAGTATTTAACGAAGTTAAAAATATCAAATTAGTTGTTAATAATTACAAAAATTACACCCTCTAAAATGTTACGCCCGGGGATAAATCCCCAATTTCCTCCCCCCCCCTAGATCCGTCCCTGATATATATACATAAATTAACAATATAAAAAGTATATATTTAATATGTGTATATGTATATATATATATATATATATATATATAATCAATGATTAAGGTATTACAAATCGCTATCTAATATTCTTTGAAAGTAGATAATTTAATATGTTTTAATAAATCAGAAAATGATTTAGTCAACCCGAAAAGGAAAAAAAAGTTAACAATAAATGTCATTTACATTTAAACTTAATCAATAAAGTTATAAAATACATTTATAATACTTGAATTTTTTTATTTAAAATAAATACTTATTAAAATACCATTTACATTAAATGTTAAAATCATTAAAAATATTAATTTACAATCAATACCAATTGCAATAAGAAAATATGAAATTATTTGTTAATAATGAAAATGTATTAAGATCATTTATCAAATAAAAAATTAACATCTTTTTTTATTTATTTTTTGAAGCTGCCATGATAAAATAAAAGATATCCTATTTAACTAATTATAATTCTTCAGTGATTTTACATTGGTATGTAAAAATTACTTTACAATAAATTGTTATATAAATATTATCTTTAAAATTGATATATCCAATATTAAATAATAATTGCGATTATAAAAACATATACAAATAAATTCTAATCAACTAAAATACACTGCATTTACAAACAAATGATTATAAGCAGTTTATATATACTATATATAATAACGAAAAAAAAACTAAGTCTAAATCATCCTAAAAATAATTTAATGTTTAATATCTTTCAAATATTTGGGAAATGGTGCTACGATTTACATTTTTCGTGTACTCATGTACTATTATTTTTAGTCTTCAAGAGAAATTGGAAAATTAAACAATGATATTCTGAATACCTAAACCATGGATAAAAATTAATTAAATCATGTAGATATGAACACTTTTCTAGCACCAGTGTACGCACCACTTCCTGTGCTACATTATAACAGGGATCCCCTTGCGTTGAATTTAACAGACAATCAGACCATAAGCCTAGTGGTGAAATACTTAGTACAGTATGTTAGTTTTCGATTAAGCTCTGAACTTATACACAGTATTTGTGTACAAAACAATTTTTACATTATTTTAAGCATGTTTAAAACAAGAAATTTTTTTTTTTTCGATCAATAGTAACTAACAAAATAGTCAACAATATGATTATTGATTAACTTAAAAATATATCCTATGAAATGTAATTTATTTCACTATTGGTATAGTATACTGCTATGAATATGTGAACACATTTAGTGAATGTTTATGAAATTGGTTAACTTGTATTAACCATTTAAATAAAACTTTCATAATTATAATAATAATAATGATATAGTAATCCAACTGTTAAATTATTAATAGAAGATAAGCCAATGGTGATAAAACAATATGTGTATTTTTCTTTAAAGTTTTAAGATAATCAAAAAAAAAAAAAAAAACATGTGTTAAACATCGTGTAGGTAGAGCACATTTTATTTTGAACGCGTTTAAATCAAACGTTCTTCGGAACAAAATGTTTAAAACCGCAGACCCTGCTCATACACCAATGGGCGTTAACAGTGGTGTGCACAACATTGTTTTAGCATAAACGACGTTGGATGAGAGTTCGCAGCTAGGGTTTCCGAACGAAATCAGATAACAACTCGACGGACGGAACGGTAATAATGACAAGATCAGCATTTATTATTATTACTATTATCATTGTCGGACGGGCCGAGCGCGACGTAACGGTGTACTTACTACGGTGCACAACGGGACGAATACGACGAGTTCTCGGCGAGATTGGCACGACGCGCACGGCGTCTCGGCGGACGTGCAACGAAATCCGGAACGGATCGTCTGGTTCGGCCCGGGGTCCAATCGAACGTGCACCGGCACGACGGACGGTGGCAGCGACGAGACGAACGGACCGCGTCGGATTGCCGTCGTGAACACAACGTACCGTAACGTTGCCCGCGATGGCGGCGAAACGGCCCGGGTCTTATCACGACCGTTTCCTCCACGGGCCGCGCGACGCAAGTCCGAAACGCTCGCGGTCCACCGGCGAGTGCCACTGATGTTTGCGCGGCACAAGACCAATGGAATTTCGGTTAATTGACGCGAAGACGGATTTCGCCCGGCTCGAGTATCACCATATGGGATATACGTTTCACGATGCTGCGTCGACGTTGCTATCGTTGCGGGAACACTTACCGAGGACGTTGTCGACCAAGATGGCGGAAGAGCAACGTCATTCGGTCGCTCGCACACTTGTGCCACGCGGAATTCGTCGCGCAGAACGGACGATCCGTTCTGTGATTCGCCTGCGAACGGTACCGATTTGAACGCGGGGAATCGATCGAATCGCGTTTCGTTGCGCGGCCGGAGTGGGCGACGCGATTATCATCATTTCAATGGCAAATTGTTCGACCACCCTTGTACAACGGCGCCCTGCGGTTCAGCGCCAGTTTAATGAAATGTCACCCGCACCACCGTGCCAGTGGGGCCGCGATATCCGTTGCGGGCATGGCGTATTTACGGGGGGAGGGGTCCAGGGGTACTGGACCCCCCTCCCAGAACCTCTCCAAAAAATAAAAAATTAACAACAATATTCTTACATATTTGCAGAATTGGCCAAGTTAAACATTCACAGGGAAGTTGAAATTACTGTTGATGAAGTGATAGAGGAGTTGACCGAAAAACCGAGACAACTGGAATTTATTTTATAACAATACTTTATAATATATAATGCTAAATACAATATATAGGTACATATATATATAATATTACATAAGACTACGATTATTACATTATATATTTAGTTCAACTTCCTCCAAAAACTGCATAAGGACGTAACTATTACAATATAATATATAGTTTATATTAATTATGTATAAACTGTGGACCCCCCCCCCAGTAAAAATTGAAAATACGCCACTGGTTGCAGGCGAACTGAAACGATACTATCGGTATGGAAACAACGGTCGCGTAACAGCGCACGTCGTCAACCCGTTCGGCATTGCATTAGATGTGATCTGTGATATTACAGCGATGGGTCGTTCATGAACGAATCTGTTCTTCCGAAACGATTCCGCCCCGTCGTTCGTTTTGGGTACAAGTCACGCACCGATTACGCGCTGTTCGTACGAGTCCGAACCATTTAACCGTTAAACCATATCGCGGACTTATAAACTAGTTAATGGATCATTGGTTCGTTATAGTTCAATGGACGTACCGATGGGTTTTAGGGCCCAGTGCACAACTTTGCGGGGCACCACGTATATTTATTTTATTTTAACATAGTAATACAAATAATAAAGTTACAGGGACTTATAAGGTGGCTACTTAAGTGCAACATCTACTACGGGTACAGTCTTCATTTTCGTCGATATTAATGAATAACTCGAGCGCGGGCCCGGACCGGCACTGCATTGCACATACTTGCTGCTTTTAGATCCGATCAGTCAATTCATAACTGTGATTTGTAAGAAATGTCATCAACATTTCTCCTAGAAAACGTTATCCTATTAACAACTTAGGGGTATGTTTTCGATCTTGAATATTTGTTGGATTGTAATTTTTTTGAATTTCTCAACGGTTTTTCTATTAGGCTATGGTTACTATGGATGCGAATTCTGACGAAAATGTGTTCTGACGAATTCATCCAAACAAAGTATTTTCCAATGAGAATGTGTACATTGGCAGCGACGATCACGTCAAAACATACACGATATTGTCAGAAACAGTTGAGCGTTCAAACAAGTATGATTTTTTCGTGCGAACTGCGTCTATTTTGACGTGATTGAGATTAGCAAATTTGATATTTTACAATTATTATACAATTTATTAATATATTAATTTATTTGAATCATGGATTCCGATAAATTAATCAGTCTCGTGTACGAGAAAAAGTGTTTGTGGAATATGAGAAAAAAATTACTACAACAGATATTTTTTCGTCTCTTCTAGAAAATAATGGCTTAAAATTAACCACATCGAACAAATTGACAATCAGCAACAGATTTTAGGAGCCCTTGGTTTGTCTTATCAAATATTGCTAGCGGAACGTACATATGATCTTGACGTTTTCGCCAAATATTTATGATACAAAATCTGTTGTGATGACAACAATTTGCGCAGTGATAACTGTATGATAAGAGAAGACGCGCGCAGCGGCCAATTCGCCGAGCTGCGATGCAGTTATACATTGTACATCGTATTGTTATCATGAATTAAAGGATCGTCACAGGCGCCGTTAACACCGGAACAGCTGTTAGTCGTCCTGCCCGTTATCAGTCCGTCGGTCCAACGTTAATCGGTGTATCACCGAAACGGTCAGTCAACGCTCGTCGTTCGTTATAATTGTGTTTCGCCAGTCGCCGAGCAAACTTTTACCGAATCCTGCGACCCGAAGACGTACACCATGTCCTCCTGTGCCGCCCACCAAGCCGTGAACTTGCACGAGTGCCTGGACCTGATCACGCGACTCTCGCGACACGCCGGAAAGGTAAAACCCCCGGGAGGGCTACTGAAAATCGCGATCCGCATAACCGGTCCGAAGTCGTTCATGAGTTATTATTACCGGAGTCACTGGCCTTTAGGTTTGGGAAAATGTTACAAGTGATGGGTGTTCATTCGTATGATGTGTTCGTCGGGTCAGGTCGATTTTGCGACTGCTGAAACCCGTTCTCAACCCGTTCACGAACCCCCAACGTGACTTGTTCGATTTCGTGATTGCAATCAGGTGCGGATACAAGGGGGAAGGGTAGCCTCCCTTACACAATAGGTAGATCTATATCGGACGTAGGTACTCAAAATATTTAAAAAAAATTAGACGTAAGAAAAACTTCGTACAAATCGATATGCGCAGCCATAGGCGAAACTAGACACTTTTATTAGACACTATTATTTCCTATAATATAATTATACGATAAACGTCAAATGTCTAAATTAAACAACAAATAATATAACCGATTATTCGAATACATATAACAGATTTATTAGGTATGTTCTATTATAATCCTTATTTGCACCAATTGTACCTACATACCATATTATATTATAGTATTATATGAAACGTACTAATTTATACGTTTACATGTATAAATATATTATTTATAATGCCTAAATAATTATTAAAACATATAATATATACATATTTTTCGTTAGTATTAGGTTAGGCCATGCCTGACTGGCCTGACCCGTAGTTTTGCTTATGTGCGTAGCACATGATTTCAGTAACTCACTTTATTAGCCCCCCTTTTTTTTTCATTTCTAGATCCGCACCTGATTGCGATTGTTTATGCGATAAACACTTTTGAAATAAGTTATTCGAGAGCACGCTAACTCTTCAGTCCCCGGCCGACGGATTATCTATATTCAGCACACGGTATTTGTAGATATGTCCTTTCCGGACGATTCTAAGCATAATACGCATCCAACGGTATTTGAAATCTCATACTGTTGGTGCAATTTAACGTTGTTACCGTCCGTGTTTTGGTCGATCGAGAGTAATTCGTAGGGGTCCATGTAGATATAGATCGGATATCAACTATAGGAAATGTTTTATTCGTGGATAATTCGGAACTATTTGAGCTTTTTTTCCTGTCCGATTGCTAATGTAACAGAATTAAAAGATTAAACTCAAATCTGTACGTTATCAATTAGCTTTGGAAGCTTCCATTTACAAATATTTCACCGATCGTAGTTTGAGACACATGGTATTAGTAATAATTAGTGATGTATTGGAATTTATCCATACACCGTATAACTTTATATTTTATCGCTCATTAACTAATTAACTGTTTGGTTTACAATGTTGTTTTGTAAAAATGCTTTAAAATACTAAATTTCAAACACTCTTAGTATTTTAACATATAATTTAGATAATTAATTAAAAAACATTAGTATCGTATATTATATGATTTTTCTTGAGATTGATTCTGATTATTTCAGACCGGAAAGATCGAGTATTGTTAGTTAGATCGTAGTTGTACCTACTTCTATAGATAATGCGATATTTAAATTTCTTCTAAAATATCATTCCAGCAGGAACGGTTGGGCAATTACCGTAGAAATTGTCGATTCTAAAAAATACTCTGCAATCCATCCACGTTTGTACACATATAACCGATTATACATATATTCTATGCCACATGACGCGTGTATAAAACTTTCATCGTTTACCTTATATCTTTTTTTTTATTTATATTTACAATCAATTTCTGGTCAATTTTTGGTTACTTGGTTCAGAAAATGTAATACATAAAAAACAAATAAAGAACGTAATTTTAAAGTTTTTATTATGCTTGGTAATTGCTATATGAGAACAAGATTAGAACAATAATTGGTTTTATCAAGTTGAATAATAGTTCTCTGCTTTTATTTATAAATAGCGTGAGCATCTGTGGTTTTTTTATTTTATAATTTAAATAGGTATCATGTTTTCTGAAAGTTTTAATTAATGTCAAAATACTACAGTATATTCAGTAATTATGTAAAACTAATGGCTATTGAATAATTTCAAAGTTTTCCCAATTTAAAAACTTCTACATTTGGATTTAGTTGTATTTGTTTATTACAATCTGGTTTTCCCCTTAACGATGGTAAAAAATATATAAATGTATTTACATTTATATAAATGTAAATTATAATATTAATTATAATATATTAATATATTAAATATATTTAATATATTAATATATATTAAATATTATATTACATCATATATTATATATTTATTTAATATATTATTAATTATAATATTTATTTAAATCTCAATTTAAATTTTGAACTGTAAAATCATATTCTTAAAAATTCAAATGTTAATTACGTAATAGTATGTAATTTACATAGTTCATTTTATGCTTTTATCGTTACATACATTACTTTTAATGAAAACGTAATTTAATTATTTTTTCTTAGTTGCTTAACTATTTAGTATATGTTGTTATCATGAAAAAATATTCAATTCAAAGGCTTATATAAACAATTTTTATTTATCATAAGGCAAGGCATATATACATATTTCTATCATTGTAAATTTCTCTTAGATAGTATTTAAATTTGTCTATGTATTAATTTATATGGTAACGGAAATTATTATTTTAATTATAAATTAGTAAAATTAATTATTTTAATTATTATTTTTGTTTATGCAGAATAGTATACAAATAACAGAATCATATAAATTATGTATAATAAAAAAAAAAGTGAATGGTTAATAGTTTTCTTTGAGGTTTTTTCATTTGTAGTGATTCACTACTAGTGAAAAATTGACCAAATTGTTAATTAATTAATTTTTCTTTTAAAGTGTATCCATCATGATTGTTTATATTTTAAATTTATTTTTTCTACTGTCTCATTAAACTTCTGTGAAATAATTATTTAATATATTTATGGAGACTACCACTTACAAAGTTTTTGAGTTATCTAAATTTATATAACTGTAACTATTTTATATAAAGTCTATTATAAACAAAAGTATATATTATATAAATATTATTTTATTACATAAATATATATAACATATTTACAATTAACAATGATTTATGTGAATAATATTGTTAAATTTTCTAAGAATTATTCACAAGGTGTACTGTCATTTGGCAGCATTTATTAGGTACTATATTTCCTATGCTAATAATGATAATTAAATTCTGTTTTTTAGTTACTCTGTAATGGTAAATAAAAAATTGTGTTCAAGAAAAAATGTTGTAATTTTTATTCAATTGAATGATAGAAATTTTATATAATTTATTTTTCTGTTACTTTTCCCCTTCAGTTAGGTATTTAATTAAAAATTACTCATAATTTATTATTTGTAAAAAAATTGTATTATTTAAATTTGTTATTTTTTATTTTTTTTGTTATAACCACCAGATATTTTTAAATAAATTATTACTTGTTAAAATGATTTCTATAAAGCCATGGGAGTGAGTTAATTTAGAGAAACAATTTGCTTATCTTAAAAAATTCCACTGAATACATTGTAATTATAGTGTATATCCAAGTGTTATACTTTATCTTCTTAGTAGCTTTATTTGTACCAACATTATTAACTATATTGTATTTATTTCTAGATTATCAAATCTCGAATCAATCAGAAGAAAACAATTGAGACTAAAGCTACTTCTATTGATTTTGTCACAGAAACTGATCAAGAAGTAGAAAAGTTACTAATTGAAGGGATTAAACAAAAATATCCTAATCATAAGTATACCGGATAAAACTTATATTATATATATATATATATATTTACTAATAAAAATAAAAATATTTTAAAACATAAGGTTTATTGGTGAGGAATCATTTGCTGCGGGCATTAAAGAAAAACTGACATCGGCTCCAACTTGGATCATTGATCCAGTGGACGGCACCACAAATTTTGTGCATAGCTATCCAAATGTTTGCATATCTATTGGTTTGGCTGTTGGCGGAGAAGTTAAGTTAGGAGTTATCTTCAATCCTGTCTTAGACATGTTTTTCCGAGCAATCAAAGGCGAAGGAGCATTTCTAAATGATGAACCTATCAAAGTTAGTGGAGTAAAAAGTAAGTAGTTCAAGACTGTAGGCCTGTCTTGGAAGTAAAACATTATTATTTTTTTTTAGATTTGAGTGATGCTTTGGTTGCTGTAGAATTTGGTTCATCCAGAGATGAAGACTTCAGAAGCATTGTAGCCCACAACATTAATTATTTGGCAAAACATGCCCATGGGTAAAATTTTAACAAAAGAATACCTTTGAAACTATAGAGTAGCTTAATTTAATTGATTTTATATTCATAAAAATATTCTAGCATTCGTGCTGCTGGTTCAGCTGCTTGGAATTTAGCTCAAGTTGCTAGAGGAGCTATAGATTTGTATGTAGAAATGGGTATTCATGCTTGGGATATGGCTGCAGGTGATATTATAATTAGAGAGGCTGGAGGTTCTGTGATGGATCCAGCTGGTAAGTGATATTCTATTTATAGTTATAAAATAAAACAATATATATGCGTTAAAAATAAAATATTATCTCTAGGTAAAGAATTTGATTTGATGAAACGAAGAGTATTGGGTTCATCTTCAATAGAGATTGCCAATGAAGTGTATCCAAACTTGCAGCAGTATTATCCAGAACATGATTAAACATTTTTAAAAAAATTTTATTTAAATAATTATACAGTAAAAATTATTGGTTAGAAACTTCTAAACGCATGTGTGAATATTTCATTACATTGTAATAGTTGTCGTTGTTAATTATTTATGAGTATACCATGGACCATTGTTTCAGTGTGATAAAATTAACCAACCATACTGTTATGCTTGAATAAGTTAAGAAATGTGATTTTTAATAATTTTAATATTATGTGAAACAATTTTGTATAAATGTAGTTTAGTTCACATAAAAAAAATATTAGGTAATAAATAATATTTATAAATATAAATATAAAAAATAATTTATATGAAGCCAATTGAAAAAAAAAAAGTGTTCATGAAACTACTGTTCATTCTCACCAGTAAATCAGTGTATTTATAGACTGTTTTTGTAAACTTAAACCTATAACACCTCGTTTAGAATCTCTGATGGAAATGTTGACCGATTTGTTTCTTCTGAAAAATTTCCAACACAGCTCATTAAAATTCAAAACCGTAAAAAATGAAAAAAATAACAGTAAGCTTAACTATAAATTTAAATAAATCTCATTAAAGTAACTTTTTTCTTTCATTTCATTCAGTAAAAATATCATAACACATTTATTTATGCATAATTTCATTATAAATGTGTTATGATGTTTGAACTGAGTGGACTGAAAGAGAAATATGTTACTTTAATGTGACTTATTTAAATTGATCTATGTACCTGTTGTATAGAATGATGACTTTAGCTCCATCTGGTCTTTTGAAACCCACAGACTTGACAACAGTAGTCTGAGTCAATTTTATTCGCGTGGAACCTCTAGATATAAATTTAGAAAAATGTCCAATGGCGTAGAACATTGGTTGCTTGTAGAATTCGTCCTTAGTCTTGTCGATAATGATAGGTGAGTCGATGAAATTAGATACCCATGTTGGTCCGCCTGTCATATCTAAAGCTAGATTCCATTCCAACCAGCCTTGTACCCAATGATTTAAATCCTGATATTTGAATATAGAATACAAAATTATTGAGATCTCTGTTGGTCTAATGCTCCAATGTGATATTACACAGTAAATTATTTAGTGATAGTCAAACTTAACAAAAATGCCAAATTTTCAAGAAATAATGCATATTGTAATTTTATAATAATATGATATAAGCATTTGGTAGTAATGTTTATATTGTGAATATTCCTAAAAAATAACAATATGCATCATTGTATTAATGTACATTAGTTTGGCTTGATGCAGCCTTCAAAATTACTGAAATCAATGTCAATATATATATAGCCGTATAACTTTATATTTTGATAAATTAATACGAATATTACCTAGATTTATATTTTTCAAAACCTAATATCAGTATTTAAATCCTTTTTAAAAAAGTACTTACTTTAGTACCAGAACCGAAGTTACCAAAAACAAACCAGTACTTTGATAGAATTTAAGGAAGTATAAGTTGACGTAACTGGTACCATTGACTATAGAATACCTGTAGAGAAATCTACTCTATATTCTATTTTATAACCAATGCTGATACTTATTAGAATTGTAAAGCCCCTTCTACAAGTTTAAAGTGATTGCAAAATGCATACTGTTCTAAATTTGTGAAATTATGTCTCGATATAATATAAATAGATTTTTCCAAACTGTTATTTTTTTTTTTTTTAAGAAAATAACAAAAAAATATTTGACTAACTATTACATAACTGTTCGTTGGACCTGTTCAAAGAGTACGACGAAATCAAGGAGTGTATAAAACTCGGGGAACTAAAAAATTGGTCGTTGGTTAAAAACGATATCTCTTCGTTCAAATAACTCTAGGTCATAAAATATCGATTCTCCTGTGATCCAGTGTTCGTGTTATGCACAACTAATCCTAAATAATACTTACGTCGATTATGTTGTTCGCGTAATTCTCGGCTCTGGTCCAGCTACCCAGTTGAACTTTGACGAAGTCCCACGGTTTGTCTCCTGGAGAAACGAGTAGAACAGAAACCAATTAATTATACATACGTCATTCACTACGGATGGTTATAATTGTGTATCGTCAATATATGTAAATTAAACAGTCGTTTGCTCTCACCTTGCGACGCTTCGGTGTTCATTATAATCTTGTTGCCGAAGTCTTTGTGCACTTCGTCCAGCACTTTAACCGGAACGATAAAGTCCAAATACCAGTGGACGGCCACGCCGTCGATGTACTTTGCGCACTGTTCGTCGCTCATGAGCTGCATGCAAAACGGAACATTTTGTTATATTTACTATCCAATATTTGGAAAGACTGTCGTTCGTGTTCTCACGTTCGCGTTCATATTTTTTAGAACGTCACTCGCTTCTTTCGAATAGAGCGTGAACGACGTTTATATTTTTAATGAATTCAAACGGTTTTTGGGACGTTCAAATTTATTTACCATTTTAAAAATATATGTAAAAATAATAAATATTGATTGTAATATGTTAAAATATAGATTTTAAGCATAAAATACAACATAGGTATCTATTACACTTATTAAAGGTCCCATTTTTACCGAATGCAAGTTGATGATTCGTAAATATAAAATGAGAAAAATTTAATGAACGGTTAAATGAACGCGTTCATTTTTTCGTAGAATTTGAACGTGAACGAGTTCAATCTTTAATTGAACACTGCTTTTACCTGACCTCGGTGAACCTTAGGTATAAGTGGACACGCTGTTCAAATCATACAGTGTATTTCTGAAATGGTTTTAGCGATAAGTATATGCGTACTAGTTAGGATGGAGGAGGAAGGTAAACCAAATTTTTTAAAATTTTTTTCTATCTTCAAAAGCTTAGGTTTGGTTTGATTATCTTTAGAAAAATGAAAAATGAATGTCGATTGCGATGTTGAAAACAATCAATAATTTTATGGAGGGTTTTAATTTTCGTATAGGGAGAGTGGAATAAGTGGAATACAACTAATGTAACCGATGTAATCAATAAAAAAGTGATTTATTGTGCTGATAAATGGATACTCTAAAAAAATATTTTGTGAGACTTATTATTAAATAAGTGTTATATAAACGAGACCCAAATATAGTTTTCATGGCGATGTAAAGGTAGTTAATCGAAAGTCAAAATTAGGTAATATGGAAAAATTATTATAATTATTATAGAATAATAGTAAATCATCGCCTGATGATCATTCTGTTAAAAAAGGACATTAGAGGTTATTTCTATTCTTCCCTTGTACACGCTTCTGGATTTAAGATAAATTATGGATGTCTCGCGTCCCATCCCAACATTGTCTTAGCCTATACATAGGTACGTATAAGGGTTCTATAATGCGTATTGTTAACAATAATGTTTAGGACGGACCCTACGTAACTGTATCATATTGATTTAATAGTAATATTTTAATACATATTGGTTATATATATATATGGACGTACCATTTTTATCCACCAAGGCAGAACGATCCTCTGGTCGTCGATAGCAAACAGTAGTGTGTCCTTATGTTCGGAACCCTTCAGCCGGGGCCCCATGTAACGTCCAATCCACTCGCGGTGCGACACCGGTGTCCAGCCCATCGAGTTGAACCGGTTGACCGGCACAATGCCGTTGAGCGGTTCATTACCCGTGGTCAGGGCCCAAAAGGTCAGGTTCTGTTTGCGGTACTCGTCCAAAAACCTAAACACGGCATAGAGCTTAGAATTGTCGTCGAGAACAGTCTGGGGCGAGCTAAGGCCCATGGGTGTGGTTTTGGTGAACTCCCTCAAATATAATTGTTTTTTTTTTTTTTTATACTTTATTACTTTATCCTTTTTTTGTACGTTATAATAATTATTTAGTCTGACATTTATAAATCCATTCCCTCTACTACCCCCATAACGGTACCCTGGACACGCAGTATCATAATATATACATAAGTATATTATACTGTTATACACAATACGTCTTAGGGTATGGAGATGGGGTTAGAGTGAGCGGATGTCTTGTTCCGATGATATTGTCAGATAGCAGAATCCCGGGCATTTCGATCAGATAATGGCAATCAGAAATTATGCGGAAACTGGAAAATATCACGTATGTACGTATACCTATCAATATGTTATCAAACCGTTCAGTGGCGTATACAGAAAATATTTTCGGAGGGGGCAGGCTACTATGGACAGAGTTAAATTGCCACTGCTATCTAAGAATTACTAACAAGACACAGTAGGTACTTATCTACATTTCATTTACAGAATGTCTCAAAACTATTTGACAAAGGCAATAAAAATTGTCTCAAATGATCACATTATTTACGCATTTCCTATAGTAAGTATAATTTTGTATTTATGAACAAAGGGTATATGATGTGGTACATGAATATTTTATATATATATATATATATATATATCTACTGGATTATTCCAATAATAAAATATGCTATGAATAAAATGTACTATACAATTATAATTTATTTATTTATTATATAATTAACTATTAATAGTAAGCATTGAACTATAAATTGATAATCTTAAAACATTTTAATGAACTATTGAAGTACAATTTAATAAAATAAATGCAGCCAGGTTAAAATCATTTTCCTATTTTTTTTTTTTATAAAATTATTTCTAAATAAGCATAAAACACTAATAAAATAATTTTTAAGGTTTTTTGAAACATTTCGGAGAGGGGGCTGTAGCCTATTAGGGACCTCCTCTATATATGCCACTGAAACTGTTGGTTTCATAAAATTGTTTTCCGGAGAACTATATCTATAATAGTTTCAGATTAGAAAATCAATCGTCTGTTACTATATTCTTGGTGTAGAAATGTTAATTTTGAATTTTTAATACTCCACGTGCATTTCGCTTGGATGTATTAAAAGTTTTAGAAATAGGTTTATCAAGAAACAGGAAACATGCACTTCAGTGTAGTGTAACGCGGTTCTTACATAATTAAGTTTTAATTAACATTTAATTTAATTTTAAATATTTTACAATTCAACAGAGCAACATTCTATTTATGACGCGTAATACGCTCGATATATTTATTGTGACATTTTTCGTATATTTTAAATTATATTTTAGTTTTATATGCATTGCGTTTTTGTACCTAATGTTATTTTTTTTTTTAATCGAAACCGATTTTCCTACCTACAAAATAATAAAGTTGGTTATACACTACGCGTTTTAAAAAACGCTTACGCCCACAGTGGTCGGAAACGTAATTTAGCTTGACTAAATTAATATCTCTGAAGAAAATCAATATTTTTGAATAAGGTTTTTTTTTCAATAATCTGTATAAAGATGTCAATAATTCAAACTATTTGAAAATAAAAAAACATCTTTATGGATTTTAATTTTTGGAAAATTTTGAATAATTTGTCCTTTTTTATTATTTACTTATTTTTTATTTTTGTTTTTCAGATACTAGAACCGGGATTATCATGATATGTCTCACAACGAATTCTCTAACTATATCTATACCTTTTCAAACCATTTTATTACCTTACTTTTTTATTTAATTAAAAAAATATATATATTCAAATTATGGAAAATTTTATAAGATATTTTATAAGATTTGAATAAAGGCTACACCTTTTTTTTCTACGTTTTTTCAGAATATTCACTAAATATTTTAATAGGATGACCAACATTATCAGTTTTTATTTTAGACGAAAAATTAAAAACAATTTTAAGCCATTGGTCTTCTTTTTGAACAAATTTACTATAATTTCTGTAATATTTATTCCACTTTTTATTTAAAAGTATAGTGAAATTTAATAATTTATTTTTTATTTCCTTTTCATTATCTGTATTATGTCTCTTTACGTTGTATTGCTTATTAATAAACTCATATAAATAAAGCCTGGACTCCACATTAGTAGGATTTAATGATCCTTTTTTCTGCAAATAGATCGCGAAATGTCAAATGTATTATGCCACTCTCTCCATTACTAGTCCCTAGAAAGAAATACATTTAAGGTGTAAACGCAAATAGACGCAATTTTTTTTTTTTTTTTTTGATCTGTTTAGCCCATTAGTTTAAATTATAATTTGTATATATTGTTAAATTATAAAACAAATATATTTTTAAAACTACCCTTTTAAATTTAAAAAAATTTGAAAAATCGGAATTTTTCAAAGTTGTAAAATAAAAAAAAATAGTATAAAAACATTTTTAAAACTTCTAAAAATGTACTTAACTTGTTCCGTAGTATCCATAATGTATATATAAAAAAAAAAAAATGAAATCTAAAACGTGTGCACTTAGTACCACGAGATACAATAAAGAGAGCGCAATAATAACAATATACATTCAAATTTATATATTGTATACGCTTATCTGGGAATTCAGCAAGGTTAGAAATATCTAAATTTATCATAAGATTCATTTTATCTCTAATAAATATAAAATCGATAATGATTTTATGTCATAAATGGTATATGACATGATCTTAAATTTTCATTTATGCAAGCTAGATTACGTTTCCGACCACTGTGCGCCTGTATGTAAACCATACTGTTTTATTTTTCGGCGTTTTTAAAAAAAATTAAGCTAACATTAATTTAAGGGTCGTATTACACTACAGCGGTTTTGACGCGGAGTGAAAACGCTAGATGAAAACGTACACACATTATACATATTACGCGACGAAAACGCAAAACCGTGGCATTTGGGTTGCCAACCGGCACACATCAGATTTCACATCTATAGACTTAAAAAGCCGGTTGCCGGTATTAATTTATAAAAAGCCGGTATTTTCAAAGTAATAATTGTACAATTATAAAAAGCCGGTATTTCCATTTGATTGAGAGTTTCGATATAAATATATTAACGTTTTTGTGAAATTGGTCATCAGATATTGCAGTCAATAAATCGTATTATCTTAATGACTTCAGACGTCTATTATCAACTTTGACATTTTTATAAGTAATATGATTTTAGTATGTACCTTGTACCTACCATGCCGTTGTCGTATGTAAATATGTGATAGATAAATTTAAAAGTATATATTTTACTTTAATTTACTTAATTATTTTAACATAATGTAATATTACTAATATTAAATAAAAATTCACTGAAAATTATGACCTTTTTTTTTTTTTTTGGTACGCTTGGACCGGTATTTTTCAAATTAAAAGCTGGCAACCCTCCGTAGCATACTGTATTGCATGATTGCGTTTCGTCTATGGTTTTCGACGCGTGATGATTACGTTTATTTTTTTTTTTTAAACCTCGCTAAATTGATCATTATCAATTGATTCGAGCAGATTGCTTGTTCAATGCGTATACAATGACAATGCATCGATAATAGTATTATAATAAAGATAATTGTTTTCATTCACTTTATATGATAATCGGCCCACGCTTCCATGTACATCGGTTTGAGAAAACCGATTCCGGAGTAGTCGTTGTTGGTTTTCATCCATGGCGGAGCCGACCACGCCGATCCGATCAACTTCAGCTCGTCAGAAACCATCCCCATGGCGGTCTTTATCAGAGGTATCTGCATGGACAGTATCAGTAAGTACAGTGCACGATTTACCGAACTTAAATGCAATACGATTATAGTTTTACATATGCAGCCAAGAGACAAGGATAGTTAACGTATAAAATCGAGTTTTTGTCTAAAAATTCTGATACGCATTATATATTTTATGACCATGTATTATAAGTTTATACTTTTTAGTTGGTGTAGTCTATACTATAATATACTTTAACACTAGTTATACCTAAATAGTATTTAAACTTTAATTTCAATTGTTCTCGTATATATTGCAAATATATTTAAATCCTCTCTTGCTGTTCGAGACATTATTAATAAAAAATAAAAATTAGTGAATAATATCTTAACTATTATTTTTAGTACCTATAATATAAAATCAACGATAGGTACAACGTTTAAATTATAAAATAATGCATAATATAAACATATACACACACACACGTCACACCAGAACCTACTTTGAGTTCTATATCTTCGGGGGCCAAGTCGAAATTGCTTAAGTCTGGAACGCCTTTAGTATCGGCGTACGTGTACTTGCGCGTCGAGAAATCTGTGCCTCCGATCGGAACTCGCCCAATGTTGTATTTGATACCGTCGTCTGAGAAATACGACCTAAACATAACGGATAGGTACTATAACATATGCAAAATCTATTTGTTTAGCTGGTAGCAGTGGCGTATTTACGGTGGGTGTTCTGGGGGTTAAAACACACCAAATTTTTTAAAAAAAAAAAAAAAAAACAAATGATTACGGTGACGTAATGGAAACTTTGTCGATGTGTAATCCCATAATATTTCCAAATTAATTTTAATTTTTAACCATTCGCCACACTCCAGTTTCAACTGTACAGAATGAAACAATTTTCGTTATTAAAAAGGATTATCTTACTTATCTATGTAATAATATGACCCAAGTCTACTTGTATTATCTTATTTTACTAAGACTAGATAATAATAATAAAGTGTACCTAATTAATTTATAACTGTTCTCTCTTGAATAAACTAAATGGGTCGGTCATGTTATTAATCAATCGGAAGGATCGTATTGAAAGTAATCAAGTATTGAATGAATCGAAGACAATAAAAAAAAAAAATACGTTTTCCTTTAACATGATAAAATCAATTAATACATTTATGAAAAGTTAAACTGATTTGTGAAATACAAACTGATCCGAAATTAGTTAATGTTTTGTTCGGTACAATTTCTCATACTTAATTCCATTAATAATTATAGTAAAATATTGAAATAGAAATCCTAAACGTTTATTTATTTTTTTTTTCAACAAAATTACCGCTTATAAGGTGTTTTTATATCATTGAGTTATTAATATAGGTGCGTATAAAACTATAGAAGTATAACCGTAACCGTTCATTAATGAAATATTACGTTGATATTTTCACTGCTCTAATGCGATAGGCAGTCGATTAGAAATCATAACATCATTTTCAGCAAACGTGTAATCCCAATAATGTTTTGAAAACTATTGGCGGGTAAGTGAATCTTTACTGTAACCAAATATATGATCATATCATTCGATTCATGAGACTACCTGATCGCTTACAATTACCTATGTTAATTATTATTTTATTTTTATTTTCTATTGTAACATATAGGATGTTTGTATTGCTATCAAAATATATTATATTTGGAATTTAAATATTTGTTTAGCTGAAAAGTGGTATTCAAAATATATTTAAGGTTGGTGAAGGGGGGGGGGGAGAGAGGAAAGAAACCCCTCACGAGTCTATGTTAAATATTTGCGCACGTGGAACGCAGTTTTCAAGTCATTGGACTGAGCTCCTCTACTTAATTTTTCCCAATTCGAGCACTGATGTATACTAATGATTAGTATACACATTGGAATTTTTATCAACTTTTAACTACCAAAATAGGCAGATTTTGTGATTTTTATCTACATTTCTAATTTAAACGTTTATTTTTAAAAACTGTGCTGCAGATTTTTGAAATTTTTTCACATGAGTATAGAAAATGTGTGAAAACCATTGTAATAAAATTTTAAAATTTTATGGCCAACCAATATTTTTTTATTGACGTTATACGAAAAAAAATAGAATAGCGAAGAAACGATTGAGGCGAAATGTACTAGACCCTAATTCAACTGCACTGGTTCATGGAAAATCTATGGACGCCACTGTACACTACGGTACAGTGGTCCATTGGACTAAGCATGAAATCAAGGGGGGTCTATGGAGGCTGAAGCTCACCCCCTTAGACATTAGGTAGAACCATATCGAACGTAGGTACTAAAAATATTCAAAAAATTAGACGTATGAAAGACTTCGTACATACGTAACGAATTATGGCAGTAACTCACTTTTCTAGCCCTCCACCTTTTTTAATTTCGAGATCCGCATCTGTATGGGACTCTAAATACTAAGCCGTGAACTCATCGGTGACAATGTCTTCAAAAATGAAGAGTGCTGTTAATAAGTATTTACATGGTTTCATAAGTATAATACTCACCATAGACTTAAATAATTATATTTTATTTGTAAACAATTTTTAGATATTAAAACTATCAGTTTAATGTTATAACAATCTAATAAAAAATGTAATACCAGTTTACATCAAATGTAATTTCTGATATAATTTTATATTTGCAGCTATAAAAGAATTTAAATTTAAATCTGTTTGTGGTCGCGTAGAAACGTATTGCAATGTTTAAGTAGGTACCGAATTAACTAATAAATACTAATATATCAACGCAACTCTGTTTACAATTTTCATTAAATACAATTTTAAATTACAAGTGATTTTGAAATAATGGATAGCATTAAACAGTATTTTATTCCATCTATGGAGAATAATGTCGATGAAACAGTTGACGGAAATGATGCAATCGATGTTAACATGATTTGCATTGAACCTCAACAAAAAGTTGAAGTAAGTTGATTTAACGAATAAAAAAAAAAAAACAGAAAAATGTACTAACCATTTTGTTCTGCATATGTATCAATTTTATAAATTATATTAGAATGAAATCACTCAATCACGTTTTATGTCAATAAATGAGTTGGATGTAGAAAATTCAAACGCACATTTTATACGCAAAATACAAGTATTGAATAAAATAAAAGGTTTGTAGCTTAAACGATTTTACTATTTATATCAATATTTGTAGAGATTAGAAGAAGAAAATGACCATTTATTATCAATCATTGAACAAAAAAATGTCATGATCAGTGAAATTCAAAAATCTAGCTGTAATGATAAGCCAGATTTCGCAGCTAAAAAGATATTATTACTAACTGATAGAGTAAAAGAACTTACGTTGGAATTACAGTCCATAAAATCATCTACATGTGGTGATGATAAAAGTATCATGTTCTTTAGTGAAAATAAATATATTTAAAATATTAATTAAACTTTAACTGTTAATTAAGGAAATAAAGATTATACAATAAAAATAAAAGAGTTAACAGATAAATTGTGTCAGTCGAATAAAAATAATTTTCATTATCGTAACCAGATAATGCAATTAAAAAATGATTTACAAGTGACAAAAAATGTTAGGATATTTATTTAGGTTAGTTATATACATTTATTTTATATATTTTTATAAACCACAGGCATTGTCTAATGAAATCGGAGACTCCACTATTATGCAGGCTGTTTTATCTAGCACGGGTTCCTCAAATTATAGAGGACGAGCACAACATATACTGATATTACAGAAAAAAGTGAACGAATTACAAGAGAAATTAAACAAAGTTCGAGGAGAATCTAATGACTCAATAAAACAAGATGCTGAAAACTCAAATGGTACCTACCTAATTTTCTATTAACAATATATATTATTGTTACAAATATTTACAGTTTTTTATTATTAATATACTAACTACAATAATTGTTTAGTAATTATCAGAGAATTAGAGAAAGCACGCAAAGAGATCACAGACAAAGCATTAAAGGACACTCAATCAAAAGTCAATGAGTTGACCAAGTCAGTAAATGTCTTAAAAAATCGTAACAAAGCATTAGAAGTAGAGATATCCGTTTTAAGAATTCAAATACAAAAATTAATGTCAAAAGCTGAAGTGGATAGTGGAACTATAGAACAGTTAAAAGTATTGATTAATATATTTCTATTTATTTTTATTAATTTAATCTGAATCTAATATATAATATTTCAATTGTTTCATTATTTTTAGATTGAGTCTGTTAATAACACAAATCAGTTAAAAACTAAAGGTTCCTTATTAAAACTGGAAAAATCAATTGTATTACTTCAATCAAAAGCTGATAAAGTTTGCTTATATAATATAATAAATTATTCAATAAATAAATGCCAATATTTCATAATTATAGGCACAACAGATAATCGATCAACAAACAGCTTATTTAAAAGAAAAAGATATAAAAATAGCTCATTTAGAATCTAAACTAAAAGATTGTAATGAAAATGAAATAATATCGTAAGTAATATTAGTAAGGAGAAATATTTAATTAGTTAAAAAAAATAATTTAATTAATTTATATAAAAATGTTTTTATTTTTTAATAATTATTTGCAGAAATCATCAGATGTGTAAAATAGATTTTTCAGATCCAACAGAAAGTATTATTAAGGTAAATATACTAGTTATATTAAAGTTTTATATAATTATATAACTAAGATTTTTACACAGAAATTTAAAAAACTTGAAAATCAACAATTAATCGACCTATTATGTAATGCTCATACTGAGATTTGTAAACAAGTTAAAATTGTTGGCGATTTTAGAGTGAGTAGATTAATATTAATAGTTTTGTGGTGTTAACAAACAATACCTTTGATTTAAAGGGTAAATTCTTTATGGAAAAACAAAAATTACAAAAACTCGAGTCCAAGATTAAACTTTATGGTTCATCTACATCTTCCAAACAAAAACCAAATAATATCCCATACCGTTTGAATAATGAATTAAGTCCAAATGAAAAACTAACTGAATTACAAAATAAGTATAAAATAAATGTAATACCATATTTTTATGTATTCAAATAACTGTTAAATAATTTCTAGAATGGAACTGGCCGAAGAAGAACATTCTGCTTTAAAAATTAGCTTTGATACTCAGATAATGATCAATGAAGAAAATGTACATCGCTTTGTCAAAGCATTAAATAATATAAAAGAACAGTTATTAATCAAATGAAATATATCACAAAAGCATTTGATTATTATCTCAGCTTTTAGTTCAGTCAGTCAAATAATCTGGATACAGAACATCAGTAATCATATGAATGAAGTAAATTCAATAAAAAATTTTAGTTTAATTTAATGAAATAAATAACAAAACCACTATTAAAAATAGTTTAAAATATCAAATTAAGTTATAAAAAATCATTATTAATATTATATAAAATATTATTACTAACTGATAGAATACAAGAACTTATGTTGGAATTACAGTCCATAAAATCATCCACATGTGGTGATATTAGGAAAAAAAGTCTCCAAATTAATATTTGATTTAAATTTAATCTTTTATGCAGAAACAAAATAAAATGTACAGTAACATATAATATAATATAATATAATATAAAAATATAATAATATAAAATCTTAAACGTCTATAATATTATTTAAAAAATATGAAAGTGCACTTATTCAGATATTAAATATCTTTTTCTTATATTTTGACCTATTTGTTATAAAAAAATTAGGAATATTTGCAGATTTATCCTCATCAAAATGCTTACATAAAATGCTTGGAACTAATACGAAACTGAATACGTATGATAGGTACATGTATACCTTATTTATAAATAAGATTTTTCACCCAAATTTATTTTATAAATACAATAATAAGGATAATGGTTTTATTTATACTGTAACGAGGGACTTACTTACCGGGAAATTTTTTTCCGTTTACCATATGTGGTGAAGATAAAAGTATCATCACAGATTATAATTATATATATATTATATATTTATTACATTAATTAATATTATTCATATAATGTGTGGTATCATGTTCTTTAGTAAAAATAAATATATTTTAAATATTAAATAAACTAATTGTTAATTAAGAAAATAAAGATTTTACAATAAAAATAAAAGAGTTGACTGATAAATTGTGTCAGTCGAATAAAAAGATTTGTCATTATTGTAACCAGATAATGCAATTAAAAAATGATTTACAAATGACACATAATGTTAGGATATTTACCTAGGTTAGTTATATACATTTATTTTATTTATTTTTATAAACCACAGGCATTGTCTAAAGAAATCGGAGACTCCACTATTATGCAAGCAGTTTTATCTGGCACGGCTTCTTCAAATTTTAGAGGATGTGCATAAAAAGTACTGATGTTACAGCAAAAAGTGAATAAATTACAACAAAAACTAAACAAAGCTCAATAATAACCTAATGACTCAAAAAACCAAGATTCTTAATTTTCTATTAACAATATATATTATTGTTACAAATATTTACAGTTTTTTATTATTAATATACTAACTACAATAGGTGTTTTGTAATTATCAGACAAATGGAGAAAGCACGTAAATGGATTTCTGACAAAGCATTAAAGATTACATCTAATGACTTGGTCAACTCATTAACTTTTGACTGAGTGTCCTTTAATGCTTTGTCTGTAATCTCTTTGCGTGCTTTCTACATTTGTCTTATAATTACAAAACACTTATCGTAGTTAGTATATTAATTATAAAAAACTGTATATATTTGTAACAATAATATATATTGTTAATAGAAAATTATGTAGGTACCATTTGAGTGTTTAACATCTTGTTTTATTGAGTCATTAGATTCTCCTCGAACTTTGTTTAATTTCTCTTGTAATTCGTTCACTTTTCGCTGTAATATCAGTATTTGTTGTGCACGTCCTCTAAAAATTTGAAAGGACACTCAGTCAAAAGATAATGAGTTGACCAAGTCATTGGATGTATGGAAAAGTCGTAGCAAAGCATTAGATGTAGAAATGACAGTTTTAAGAGTTCAAATACAAAAATTATTGTCTTACACTGAACTGGACAGTAAAACTATTGAACAATTGAAAGTATTGACTAATACATTTCTATTTATTTTTATCAATCCAATGTAAATCTAATATATAATATTTCGATTGTTTCATTATTTTTAGATAATAATTTTAGAGAAAAACGCGGTAGAACTTAGACCGCGGTACCTGAGCAGGTTGAGTTGGGCGTTGGGGCTCAACGATTTGACGTTGATACCGACCGAATCGGTGAACGCGCCGCCGAACCCGCGGATGGTCTGGTACGTGGTCGCCTCGTCCACGTCGATCTCCTGGCCGACCCACTGCGAGTCGAGCGACGGCGCGAACGACCCGTCGCCGGTCCTTGTCAACCGACTGCCGGCGTTCGACGACACGTAAAGCGCGTACTTGCCGGCGGCCAGCGGTTCCGGTTCCGGCGTCCGGTCGCAGTGCGTCGAGTTGCACACGCACACCGTGCCGTACTTGAACTTCCGAGGCCAGCAGCCGTCAGCCGCCACAGCCGCTGCAAGAGATCAGAAACCGGTCACGATCGCCCGACACGATGTCGTTGTGCCAGCCAGGGCTTATTTTAAGGTGTTTTTTTTTTTTTTTTTTTTTTTTGTTAGAAATGCGCAAAACTTACAACTCGACCTGCCGCCCATACTATCGAAAATATTCCTCCCCGTGTACGATTGTAAACCCCGCAAGATAATAATAATCAGGGCTCATAACCTGCAGCATTTACATATTTCTTTTGAGAGGTCCTGGATATACTAATGTGAGCTACACATTTGTTTTGAATAGCTAACAAGTTAAATACGAAATTTTATGTTTCATATTTTTGCATACTTCAAAGTATAAGTGCTATTTTGATTTTTTTCTGTTTTGCAGACTTATTCTTGCATGTTTAGAAAATTGTTATTTGCTATTTTGCTTTTTTAAGTCTTTTTCAGTTCTGTAACGTTCAAAACATTTTTTCTTAACAAGTAATTATAATAGTATTAAATTTTATATTTGTAATTTAAGTAATTCGTGTTAATTAACTAATTCTTCTTTTGGTTTAAATTATAAATTGATTTGTATCATATAGCGACGCGATCAGAATTTTAATAATAAAAGTTTAAATTTTTTTTTTCTACATGATATGTTTTTTTTTAAAAATAAATGAAAATTGTTTATTTTTCATGTTATATTTATTTTTGCATATTTTTGTATTCTTAGTGCATATTTAAGCGCTTATATGAATATTTTTAAGAGCATATTATAGAGCTTATAACTACTTTTGAGCTATAAGTTATGAGCCCTGATAATAATAATAATAATAATAATAAAAGTCTTAAAAACCTAATCTGATGGTTGACGGACCCTCTACCTGCACTCGGCCATGAAATCGAAAACCACAATTTATTATTGTGAGAAATTTTATTTATAGATAGTATTTACAACTGCGCATTTTTTCAATTAGAACTGCGCAAAATGTGTTCAAACCCACGTTAAAATAAGCCCTGGTGCCAGCGTCGTTTATCTTAGTGACGGATCGGCACTCTTCCGACTCCTCATGGCCCTTCCCCTCCTCAATATTCGTTTTTTTAACCATCTGAGCAAACGGCTAAAGCTGAGCATTGGGCGGTTGAAATGTTCAAGTCAGATGCCGAATTATTTATTGTTCTGATTTAAAAAATCATTTATTTATTTTGTACCAATTATTGTTTATAATAAAATCCAAGTTAAAATTGCTCATGTGATCAAAAATACATAAATATATTATAAATATTTAATAAACGTTTTTTTTTCCGTTTAATTCGAAACCTGTAAGTTAATAAGAAGTATTATTACCGAATATTTTTGTAAGTAAAAACATGTTCATGTTGAAATTAAAAAAATGCCTTCGAATGTAATTTTAGACTTAAAACAATAATTACATAAATTGTTTACAATAATTGTTGGGAAGGAACTTTATAAACAGTTTTCAAAATATTTATTCGCAAAAAATTTATAATGCGTTATAATAATACGTATAAAAATAATAATGTATTCAGTAGTTATTTCATGAATCCAACAATTTATTTTTATTTCAATTACAGAGGATGAGAGTAGAAAGATGCAATCCTTATACAAATCCTTATAATACAAAATAAATTATTGATTATTTATTATTCGTTTAAAAACTGTTGGTATTAATAAAAATATGAAGGGGGTTATAATGTATATGCGAATCATTATGTTAAGTTGATTTTGCTTTCCTATGTTTTCTTCTATAACACCACTGGGAAAACAACAATTTTATAAAATGTGTATAATCTATATTATCACAATATGATATATAAATATTATACAATATAGGATTTAATCACAACTGGCAAAGACGTAAATAAGCGTAAATAAATATTTTTTTTCGTTATATAACATAATAATTATTAATTTTATTACCATTTAATTCCATCACTGCCACGATACACAATATCCATTTAAGTAGAGTATGTTTAGCCTGTAACATAAAATGTAATTTGTTTGTTAGCAAGAAGAAATTTGATAAGTTTATTAGCTTAAACACAATAGAACTGGTTTTATAGAATATAATCACAACTTTAGATCTCAATTATCGAATTACGAGTAGTCTTATATCAAGTTGAGATTGACGTATCATTTTTTCGTCATTTTTCGTCATTCCCTCGAATGTGTCACACGAATGTCTACCCATTTTTTTAAACCAATTGAAATTGAGTATTATTTTATATATAGTATTTATAATCCAGTATACATTTTGAAGTAATAGCCAAAGCACTGACTATATGAAAATATTTTTATAGCTTAAGCGTGTTAGTTTTAAAGGAAAATCATAAAACTTTTTAGTTTTGGATTATGATTAATCTAACGCGTTTTCTAAAATACATTGAAAATTATTGCTGTTGACCATGATAAATGATAAACTCATTATATCTTATAATAATGATAATAATAATATATATTTATTTTGTAACATCAAAGTAAATTTTTACAATTTATTTTAAGTTCTACAATTAATGCGGATTCTATAGTTTGATTTTATCTTATCATTAGATAATATATTTTATTTGAGAATACATATCGATTATATTATAAATTAATATCGTTGGAAATATTGTAAATCAAATTTTGAAGTGACAAATTTTATAGGAAACAAAAATATCATGTGTTTCAATGTACCAACCATTTAATTCATCCAAATTATTATGTATTTTGTTTTTTAAATAGATATACTTTAAAAATTCAATCTTATAATTTTATTTTACAAACATATAAAAAACCATGCAATTTTTTAGTCATAATAAATGTTCTGATGTTCTATTAATAATATAAAACAATAAAAATGTACTGTATTACATTAAAACCATATGTAGCCATTAAGATATTATTAATTTATTAATAATATAAAATTTATATAGTTAATTGTTATGTATAACTTAAGCTTACTATTGTTCGAAAAATGAAGAAAAATCTCTCGAGAAATCTGAACACTAAATTATTATTTATGAGATATATCAAGACAATAAGAGTACATAGAATAAGAGCAGTGGCGTAGTATCATAGAACAAAGTGGAACAGTGCTCCAGGGGCCCAAAGCACAAGGGGTTTTGAACATTTAAGGAGACTATACCTACTTCCTTAAAATAATTAATAATTAAATAAATGTTGATGATTTAACAGTAAATTCCTAAATCATACGTTGTAATTCCAGTTACAATAAGTATTAAAGTTGAATAATAATTCATTCATTATGCAATATGTTTTAAATAGTTATAAACTCAATTTCTATTAAATATATAGATATTAACTATACATAGATGTCTAAATTGTTTTAATTTATCGTTTCATACTAAATATTCAATTTTTTTAAAAAAAAAAACTATTACTTAAATTTTCATACAAAGATATTATATAATAGGGATCCTAGTTTATTAACTGCACCAGGGCCCTGTCCTGTGTAGTTACGCCACTGATTAAGAGTAACGAATTTCAAAACATTTCCTGTACCTACGTTTATTAAGAAAAACCGAGCATTCCAATAGTATATTAAATAAAAAATATGTATTAAATTAATTAATATTTATTATTTGTTTGCATATTATTATAACAAATAGTTGATGAAAAAAGAAATGGACTACAGTTGCAATACAATTGATAAGCGATGGCGAACTGTATCGGATATTTACGTTTTTACTTCAATTAAACATTAAGTAATAAATATACATATATTAGTATTGCACATTCAATAAATCAAATAAAAGGTCAATATAGAATCAGCTCGATCGTACTCCATGAATAATGATGTACTTAAATCGAAGAATATTTATGTTTTTAAAAGTTTATTATAATTGATTTTTTTAGTTCTCTAGCATAAGCATAATCCGCTACTTATTTAAAAGCAACGCATGTCTTAATAAAATCGAATGTATGTCAACGTAACATTTTAATTAGGTTTTTATTGGATTTGTTGAAACATAGCGTTAGTTTGAAAATACCTAAGTGTTTATATACCCGAACGAAAAGTATTCACTACAAAACTTGTTTGGGAACAATAATATTTTAAACATACCGCTGAGTTATCAAAATATGTAATAAAATGTATTATTATTTCACACAAATAACATTGTGTGGGTAATGTGATCTGACGTTGATCCATCAATGACTTGAACACATATCGTTTTCTTAGTATTTTACACACAATGCACAAATAAAATGCTGACTTAGGAACATGGCTGCATAACAATATATTATATTGTGTACCATGATAATATAAGATATATATATATATAATGTTCAGAGTTCTCGTTCAACATACATAATTGTGATATATAAGTTCTTACAAGTTACGTTTAAATTAATATAAACATTTGTTTTCATAACTCTACTAAAATGTTTACAAACCCGTCGAACGAGAAAAATATTTTATTGTATGTTAGATTAACATTCGAGTATTATGAATATCTGTTTTCAATGTGCATTTAAAGGTGTGTTTTATCAAATGATAAAATTAGATGATATCTGAGATGTCAATATATCATTAAATGATTTAAAAACAAAAACTGTAGCAATAAGATAAATTACGTGTTATGGTACATATTGTTCCCAAAAAATTAAAAATATATATATATATATATATTTAAATTAGTTTAATTAACGGTTAAAAAGTCAGAAAAACTTATATTTATGAAAAAAAAAGTCTAGTCTACAATAACATGCGGGCGGTCATGTATGTAAGCTATGAGTAGGTATAAAGGTAACGCAATATGCAGGAAAATAATTTCAAAATTAACCCTTGCAGGCGCATCGGAACATGCGTTACTACGATTCATCGCTAGTTACTATAAATATTTAGTTCTTAAAGTCTTTTTATTTGCCCATAACTAAGAATTAATAAAAAAAAAAAATGATTACCCTGAAGATATGTATTCATTATGCTTATTATTGTTATCTAATCTTAACATATTGCACACTTATTATAACATATTGTTGATATTATTGGCGATTTATCTCTTATGGAGCTCGTTACGTACGTACGTTCATTGCTATGGGTAATCTTTGGTTTTCGACCAAATCAATAAAATGTTACATCAATATTGGTAAATAATTATTATTATTTCTGAGTCTTGTTGATAACACACATTGAAAATATGTCTAATTCTGTACTCAATCATGTGTATTAATACCTGGATTCTCATATAGTATTTGATGAATGTTACATTTAAAGCCTTTAAATCGTGTTGGTCTCGGTGTCATTTAAGATGAGGGTCCGCATAATTTATCAAACCTAAACCGAATTTCGTGACTACGAATAAACAATCATTAAAATATAATTGTGGACTCGGTTTAGTTGGATAAAATTCCTATAAAACGCGTTAGGCCGCGCCCTGCACATTGAATGCGTTTTCGAACGAATTTGATTCGTGTGAACTTGTACGTACACGCACGAACGGTCCTGGCCTACCAAATATTATGCGAGCGCTCAGAAAGGGTGCGAGGTGTTCGTACGTATACGTACGTGTAGCTCCGACATGCGAAAACAATCCGAACTTGTCCGGATTTCATTAACGTCCGTACGTCGGAAATGGATTATCCATTGCGTGCCAGGATGTCACAAATGCGATATCACCGAAACACTGACTATTTGACGGACAAAAACGTGTTCAGTTTGCGCACCCAATTCGTACGATCAGTATTCGAACCTTTTTGGTACGAAATGAATTCGTATCCAATGTACGCCCTACTAAACCGAGATAAAAACTTAGAATAAATACATCGCAATGCAACTAAGCATATGATATCTTAATATCTGCTATCCGACTTGTTCACTCAACACTTGAGAATAATTTTGGATCAATACGTTTTACGGAGATTTATCACGCGTGATCATGTAGAATTCACGGACATTAGTGGTGTGGCAAACGCACATAGAAAAGAATCAACAGTGTTTTTCGATTGACGACGTATCGTTTATAACATTTACCATCAATACACCACAACGGTTGATCGGCTAATTTTACCTAAAAACACCCAATTGTAGGTACCCTGCACCTCCTACGTCTCCAAACGAAATATTAAATATCGCCGAGTTGCGGCTGAAACGTCAGACGCGTACCTAGATCGCGACTTCTTTGCGATGACGACGTGTTCACCGTCCGTCGAGCGTTGGAAACGTTTTCTTGAAGAAATAGGATCAAAGTCACCGGGCCAAGGCCGTAGGTGCGTCGTACGCGTGCGGCAAATGTGACGCGAGAGAAGGAAAACGAAAGAAGCGATTTTCGTAGCGAAAGCAATAGGTATCAGTCCGTCGCACCGTCGAACCGTTGTCGGTGAGAATCGAAATCCGTATCCTTTCACTGCTGTTCACACCTGTTCACACCTGTCGCGCTATTGCGTCTACAGTTGATTTACGTACGCGATCGGTCGGTCGCATGGTAATCGCTCTACGGAATATCGGTGCGAATATTATTGGCTGCCAATTGACGCGTATTGTTAATTAAAAAAAAAAAAAAAACCTTTCGTCGATTTCACTCGACGGTTTCGCATGCGTCCAACACCGTTCAACAACAGCCGGGACATAGGCGCAACTAGGGGGGCGCCAAAAGGGTTTTTAGCACCCCTGAGCTCCTAATGTAGCACTCCTGTCTATTTTCTTCAGATCTATATAATCATTGGTGATTACGGTTAAATATAATTTTATTTTATTTTCAGCGATTTCAGCACACGGTTGGGCTCTAGTTGCGCCCATGGCCGCGGAGTAATAATGAATCCGCGTTCCGGTGTACTTACCATTTCGCCCGGGTCGGTGATCGCGTTCGGTCCGCAACTGTCTCCGCACGCGTTCGTCAACCGCCAGTGCATCACATCCGTTCGGCGGACATGCCGTGTTACGAAAACGACGTCGCTTCTAATCCGTTTGGGTTTCGCACCGTCCCGGAACGGTCGGGCTTCGTTGCTCGTCGTCGGCTACGCGACATCAGCCGATCGTCCGGTGCAAAACACCCGCGGGTGGGGGGCACTGGTCGTCGTCGTTATTATTATTATTATTGTCGCCTACACGTATTTTTCCATCCGCACGTGCACGCTGCGAACTCCTATGCACGTCGAATTTCACCGAAGCGACGTTACACTGTTCTATACCGTATACCGTTGCGGTCCGTACAATGATTCAACGTTAAGGGTGTTAAAAAAAAAAAAAAAAAATTTAAATTAAATTAAAAATAATTTTTAAAAAACAGTTCGACATGAATAATCTATGTGCGATCGATGTTATGCGCGTCCTTAACACGACTAAGAAATTGATCGACTGCACAGCGCAACAGTCGCTATCGGGGTTACCTTTGCACTGGCTCCGTTGTACGCTCGTCAAACGAGATAAACCGGAATGCGCGCGCTCGCACGTGTGTATTGTATTTATTATTTAAAACAATAACTTATCGTCTAGTTACACACGATGTACTACTTTACACGTACTGCAAACGTACAGACCATCGTTTTTGGTTCATTTCGAAACGGTTTTCGTTTAATTAGTGCCACGTACGCAAATCGTTTTCTTATGTGTTGAAAAATAACTAAAAAACTGCATTTGAACCGATTATAAATCGACATTTCGTCTCGCTGATTGATCGTTGGTTGATCTTTTTAGACGTTTTTTAGAGGACTAATAATAATGAACTGCGATCGAAAACGATGTTACATATAAGCGCCAAGCAGTCAATATGGACAAGTTGCAATCCGGTTTTGGGTCTATATTACCATCAATATTTAAAATAATGTTGAGAAATATGTAAATTGTGAAATTTAAAATTATTCGATTTGATTCCACTACTTTCAGAATTATTGAGAAATTTATTTATTTATTTTTTACTTTGTATGCCTATCTCTAAGTGGCCTTGGGCCATAAAAATAAATCATTATTATTATTTTCATTTATGGTACCAACTAAAAATACCTTAAACTTACGAACCAATAATGAGGTATATATTTTTATAATTTTTTAGACATCAATTATAAAAATATCATACATTTAAGATGAATAAGTTCATGATATCCGTATTCAGTTCTAAGAATTATTTCGCAGATTTTTAAGCTTACGGTGTGTCGATAATAACATAAAAAAATAAGAATTTATGAACCAGAAAGACATGAATATGGGCACAAGAAAAATAGAGTTTGCTATAATTTAAAAAGTACTAAGATTGAAACGAAAGATTAAAATTTCATTTTATTCAGACACATTATTCAATATTATTTTGAATATTGAAAATAAAATGAATTCAAAACTGGTTTGCGGGTTGTCTACTCTAAACAAATAAGTGCACTACATTGATGTTTGAATATGATTTATTGAATTTTTTTCATTTCAATATTACACACCACGTTGACAAATCAATCCACCAAATATTTTTGATATTTCCATCTCACTCGAAGTATGCTCCAGTATTACTTTGATGTTATACATTTACATTTTATCTATTACGCGATGAACCGCGAAGAAAGGTCGCAGTGTTTAATATTAATGAGTAACACAAGAGCACAATGGATTTCTTGGTGGAAACGATAGTGTTCACTGAGTTCACCAAATTTTGCATTTTTCCGACGGATTCATCGGCGATCCTACCGGACAATGGAAAGCCTCGGCGAACTCGACGGAATTGGACAAGGTACCCAACACTCGTATTCGACCAGGGCTGTGCACGTCGGTCAACAGGTCGTTAAGCAGCGTCTGTTCAGTGGTCGATTCGCACCAGATCTGCAAAACATGCCTAACCGTTCGTAAGAATTCGAAAATCACTTTTGGATGGAAACTTACACTAGCGAATCCCACGAAAAACAACTGTTCCGGTGACAATTCCTCCAGTCCGGGTAGCCTTTGTTCGGTCCCATGATTTGATATGTACTTCTGATATGCAATGAAAGCGTGAGTTAAACCGCCTGTGTCTGCGATGTTTTCGTTTTGAGTCATTTGACCGTTTATCTAAAGAAAACATTTGATCGTTTTTCACAATTTTTTAGTTGTAGTACCACGTAGGTAAGCATAGTCTGTAAGTTATAGTCCAAGTGGAAAAATTTGCCATTCTTAACACTGCTCGGCCAATGTATACAATGCATGGAATACTAAAGCAATATAAATTATTAATATTTTTTTCCCAACACGGGTTAGCCATCGTTATACTATTTTTCTTTATGAAATATTAATAAATTTAATTAAATAAAATATAATTATAATTTCTAAATAGTTATAACTTAAATTTAATATGGTTCTGCCAAAATATGAAAAATGATATAATTTTATCCAAATTTACGTAGAAATTCGTTATCATTAGTATCAACGCGACACATTCAAGTTATTATTTTCTATGGCTGTTTATAAATTATCTAGGAATTAATTACATTTTAATTAGATGTGGTAACTGGTTATTGATTGTATCGATGAATTTAAATGATTTTGATGGGTTGCGATTTGGAAAACTTTAATTACCAATATTTTTCATACTCGGTGTGCATTTTTATCATATTCGTTTATTATTGTGATTATTGTGGGGCCTCTGAATTAATTGGCCCCCAGTCTTAAGAATCCTTAGGACGGCTCTGGATACAGAGTACAAATATATAAAATTACATGTATACCATAAATGTTTATTATTATCAAGTTCAGCTTATTAAACATTTTGTACACTTGGCACAACCAGTACTGGTTATTGTACACAATGTTCAGTCTATTTTCTATGCATATAAAAAATCCTATATATTTTCAAACTTCACACGCAAATAAAATCAAATTCAAGACATTAATGGTACTTGTTGTACAAAAATTGAACGAATTGGAGAAATTCAAAATAAAATACAAACAAAAACGTTTCTCTTCATTGGTCAAGTTAATTTCACTATAAAGAAGAAAAGTTAAGTAGCTATGAATTTTTAATAAATATAATAGTGTTTGTGAATAGATAAAAAGATCAAAATCGTGTCTTAAAGAGAACATATTTGTACGTAACTCGGTTCGAAATTATTTTCTTATAATATATATTTACGAGGTTATATAAGGGTATTCAAGTCCAAATATGTAGGTACATCATAGAAATTTTCCATGTCGTTAATCGAATAATCATAATAATGAAGTTACCAACCTCATTACTATTCGTTCGCAATGCACACGTTTTGTCGTCTGATTTGCGTCTTTGTCTCATTTGTTGTAAATAATGAATAATAATATGTGTAATTATGATTTGTCTAATTCATTTTGAAAAATCATACCTTAACCAGATTACCTAGCAAGGTCATGTTATATCTATTGTACTGTTTGACAAAACATTCCGCTCTCTCGGAAAATGTTTGCATCGTTTCTTTCGTCCACCACTGATGCCTGTTGCCGTGTTTATCGTACATTCTACCTAATGGACAAAACGATCGCTGTATTCACTGCAAATTAATTTTTGGAAATAAACGCCTAACCTGAATCGTCGAACGCGTGCATTATCTCGTGGCCGACGACCAAGCCCACCATTCCATAGTTCAAAGCCCTGCAAGGGTAACATGCTTATCTGTATCACATGTGTTCGTACATATGCGCACGACTAAATTATCATTTATTACTAATTTTATGTTTATTATCAACTCACTGAATTCGACTCTTTTGGTAAAACGGAAGTTGTAACATTCCTGCTGGTAAAACTGCAAACGAACAGAGTAGGTTTGTTAAAATTATCGTGCCCAAAAATATACTTAAATTTTCTATATAAACACGTTTGAGGGACGTGAATGTGTTGGAATCAGTAATAAATGCCGTTTATACCATTTTAATCATGTAGTTTAAGTACAATTGATATACGGTCGCTAAAATGATTATTATAAGTTTATTTTTATTATAAGTTACTATACATAATATCATTATTTAAATAGATTGAAAAAAAAAGTCTAAAAACTTATTATAGAGTAAAATTTAAATGATTTCAGCCACTTAAGTCAACTATTTCTATATATATTCAATATATTATATATATATTTGTATATATGTATTATTAGTTATTATACTTACTATAGTTATTATTAAAATGGGTTTGTAGTTATAATTACTGAGCTGTATGATTTACATAATTTTTATATTGATTTAAATTATTCAATTAACTATTCAAATTGTTGTTCAGATGCTTTTATATTTAAGTACTACCTGAATTCAACGTAATAATATTTTTAAATAATTTTACCTATCGCATTTGAATATACATCGTTGTATCCATTTACACTAACTATGTCCATGGTCCATCTATAAAATAAATATAATTGTTATTATATTCTATTAAAAATGAATAAAAAAATAAAATAAAAATATTTTCAAAATCTAATTATAGTTAAAATAAATTTATTTTTAAAGAACTTACTCCGTGTGATTATGATTTCTATTTAATTTTGAAAGTTTTTTCAAGTTTGATGAAGCTTGTAAGATTTCTAAATTCATCAAATAATTATCCGTCATATTAATCTAAAAAAAATAATGTATATATATATATATATATATATATATATATATATATATTAATTTATATAAATAACAGGATATAGAATGCGAATATTGTTCACTTATTTGTCCTTAAATGTGTGTAATCCGTAAAAATAATATAAAATCAGATTATACCAGATTATAACCATCACCAATCGATGCTGAGAATCACACATAATTTAATATCATTTAATGCTCACAATTTTCAGTTTATTATGTAAGTACGAAGTGTTCTGGAACCAATCGGGATACGCAATAAACTTGTGCATCGATTGTAGTTTATCGATAGCAGACTGACGAGTTATCGAATCCATCCATACCACGTTCTTCAACTGCTCCAAGTAAGCTTCTTGTATATTTTTTACCATTTCTGTAGCCTGAATGTTAACAATGATTACACTTTAAAACGGCGCTATATTATATGAATATTCTACAACTTATTCCGCACCGATCGTACTTCATTAAATTAAAACATCATCATTTTTTACTTAAGTGTCAATAAATTAATTTTTATCTACGAGACGTAATAAAAAAAGCAATAGCAGTCAAATTTTGTCAGCATTTTTTACTTACCATATCTTTTGTGGACTCGTCGAAGTACTTGGAAACGTACTTATATCCAATGTTAAATGCAAAATATGAACTCGTCATCGATGTGCAATCCACCCATCTAAAAATTGCAATAGTTTTAATTGAGGACTATGCCGTATTCACTAAAACAAAATGCATTTTCATTGAACAAATAGTGGTAGTGATTTTTGGGTAAAATTATTAATTAGGAAATTCACGGGTTCCAATAATGTACGGTATTGATTATGTTATAATAAAATATGTAAAAGTTTTGTAAATAGATAACATATAATTTTTTTCTAAATTACAAGTCATTGGGTGTATTATTTATTTACTAGATGTTTTAGATTTTTGACTTTTAATAGAATAAACAGCGTAATAATAAGCTTTTATGAAAAAAAAAAAAAAAAAATTCAATTAGAGGTACTAATCGCAGCTGTATAAAAATGATCTCAAATATTTTTCTTCCGATCACAAATTAACTCAACACTTTGTATTTTATTAGCTTTAAAATCCGACTTAACATAATGTTTCAATTACCTGGAAACTTCTTTCACGTCTCCAGTGAATACCACGTTAAAGTTTTGAACGAGATTTTTCAAGTCTTCCCTGATGTCGGATAGCATGGATCTTAAAAAGCACCATGACATATAATTAACTATGACGAAAAAAAAAAATTAATAACAACTTCAATATAAGGCGATTTATGTACCTAGTACGCAGATAAATATAATACAACTTACGTATAATTCTTTTCGGAGTTTTTCGCAACATCTGAACGAGTTCTTTTAAATAATTCTCTTCTTTGACAAATATTTTCTCTGTCTTTTTTATGATCACATCAGTGCCTTTAAAGAGTAACCGAAACATTTTCAACCAATCAATCTGTTCAAATGCGATAAAGATACATTTACACCGCGAACAGTCAAAAAATTTGAAAACATTATTATTTTCACCTGAAACACATCCGATGATACACTGTCGATGTCTTTTTGAAGTTCGTCTATTGTCATTACTCGGTTTTTCAATGCTTTTTCGCTTTTCTTCATCTCTCCAGTGCTCTGTATCTGTATTGTAAACGGCGAACGATAACAACAATGAAATAAATGTTTACATTTACTTTTCACTAATGTATAAATGTACATACATTAGCTAATTGTGTTTCAAAATTGATTATTTCGTCAGCGATCTCGTCCCCGAAATGTTTTGGCCGTATCGACTCAAATCCAAAGTCTTTGTACACTAGTAGTACGGTGCCAGCGATAAGCTTCGAATAGGCATTCATTTGAGTCTTATACCGATCCGGGTTAATGAACATCGATCTCGGTATCATCAAATCGGGTTGACCTATCTATATGGCCATGCGAACAGTCGACAGTGGCAGTTAAAATGTTAGTAACAAGACGCTATGTCTACACGCGTGCGCACACTTACCATCAATATGTATTGACTGGTGTTCATGTAGTTGATCGATATACCTGTATCCAAAATGGTTGGTACTTTCCAGTTTTTCTCCATGTAAATGTACATTTTTATCCAGTCCAAAGACTGTAACTTATCGCTGTGATCGTACTTTCCGATGGGCCATCCGCCGAACATTGACATAACTGATTTCAGATATTCTGTATTCATTCCGTTGGTCACTTAAACAATTATTATTCATTCTATTAGTGGATATGATCGAAATTAACGTGTAGTTAAAGATTTGAGTTTTACCGGAATTCAAACAACTCTTGTAAAACTTCTGCGCCGGATATAAAATTTCATCAAAACTTGAATCTTCTAAAATGTCTAAGACGATAAAACATTAATTAACGGTATTAGATTTTTTCAACGTTCGAAAATACCATATGGCAATAAAAAATAAGAAATCGAAAATATTTTTTATGTTTAACAGATATCAAGTTCAAGAAAATTAAGTAAAGTGATCATGAGTACAGATGCATAAAATGAATGCGTACAAGTTAAGCAAGAGCATTAAAAATCATTTTAAACGTTGTCATTGATTTTAAATTGATTATAAAACAAATTAAAGTATATTTAAATACACAAACAAAACATTAATAGATTCCTTGGACAGACTAATAAAGTATTTATTTTTTTAATGCTTACCCTTCAAATTGTTATTTATAGTTTTTTCTGCTTCTTTATATTGATACCAAGACATTTTGGTCGCTTTGACTTGGTGATCTTTTACCCATAAGCCACATGTATATTCGTAGAAATCTTCACAAGGATTCACAGATCTATTCATACTCTTCAACAAATATTCTATAGCACGGGAAATAAATTGCAAAGTATGCGTTTGTTAAAACTTGCAAAAATAATAGATCATTATTCAATTTCAATTGAACTCAGTTAACATTAAAATTAAAATTAATTATGTATGAATGGCGTTATTGATTTTTGTTAATCATTAATACAAGTAAATAATTTGATAATAACTATGTGGTTAACGTCTAAGCTCCTAATTTTTATTATAGATTATATAACTATAGAACATGTTGATTTTTGAATAAGATAGTTAATAATTTACTTGCACTTCACGAAACCTAGAAACTTCTTTACAGATGTCATACCGATTAATGCTTATATACAATTTAGATAAATTTACCTGCCGTTTGACATTCCATTGTTGTGCATTTTTTTTCTTCGATACGGTAGCCGGGGGAAAATACTTCTCTTAAAAAATCATTTGCCGATCGACAGTGCAATCTTCTGAACACGAGGAAAATTAAAATTGAAAAAATTATTGGTTTCATTTTTGCTAGTATTTGTACTTCAGTGGTTCTATTAATTAACTTTCATCCATAACTGCGGCATTCCGTTTTACCAATGAAACAAGTGGGTGTATATTAACAGGAAATTGATGTTGATATAACTTGGTAGGACAATGTTCTGCGACTACATATACATATATTTCGTAGTAACTATGATAGTGAACATTATTGTTGAAGAGCAACGAACTTTGTTATCATTTATTTACTATACAATAATACATCACCACTCTCATTTATGTAATTTATAATTCCCGTTCAGTTAAAATTGCTGATTTTAATTTATCAAATTGAATTGCACAATAATTTAATGAATTTTCAGTAGCATTACCTAATCGAGCGCACTTGAGTACTCCTCCCCTACATTAAATAATATATGTAAATCACTTGTGGTTGCTATTTAATATAACTTATACGTTTAGTAGGTTTATTTTGTATAACGTATCAAGTATACTCACAAATATTTTATAAAACGGTACGGTTTTTTTTTCTGGAGATATTAATGTTATTGGTAAATGTATTGGTATAAGTCAATGCTTGAAACGGAAAATTTTACAAACCGGAACTCTCATAAAACTAATATGTGGATAATGATATTAATTTTTAATTTTAATGTGTTTATTTAACAATAAAATGTAATTAGTCAAATAGATAATAAATAAAGAATTAAAACAGTTTAAGCCTAAAAAAATGTAATCATACAGTTAAAATAAATTGTTTATAATAATTTTTATAATGTTGCGTATTTTCTGTCATTTTTCACATTTGCGAATTGTAATGTTAGTAACGAATGTCTACCGTTGACTTACTATGAGCGTACATATTTTTAGAACGAAAATTCAATGAATGGAAGGCCGACACAATTAACGAATTAAAATGCAGAAACTGTAATATTATTTAATGAGAATTCATGGGAGGTTCATTCATTGAGCTGATATTTTGCTCACACTCGCTTGTTGATATCGAAATAGTAGCTACGGTTTTAAAAAGTATTTTTAAATCGTCCGGAACATCTTCTTTTCATCCTTCCAATTTGTATACTTAAAACCCCGAAAAATATAATTTGTTTTATTTAATTGAAAGTGGTAACACATGTAGTATATTTTAGCAACTTAAAATTTAATATTTTTGACTTCACAATTTTCGAAAATATTACATTTTCTTAGATTTAGTACGCTAAGACTACCAAGCAAGTCTGTATAATTATATATATATTATAATAGCATTTACAGAAGTGATATTATGCCTTTGCAAATACTCCTATAAGTCTCCTACTTTATTTGAAGCGTCTGCCTTTGCATTATTAATACATATCAACGCTGGAGATAATTAGTTTTATCCCGTTGTATATACCTATTTCTTTCTTTTTAATCCTTTGTTACGTCCGTTAAATTATATTTAAAACTTTCATAAAGAGTCAAACATTTATTTATGACTGAATTTATAGTTCGTTTACTAGATGAAATCCAGTGAACTGACAACATTTTTCCAATTTTTAAAATTAGTTTTTCCAAAGAACTTGCTACTTGCCTTAATTAATTTTGAATTTTTGACGATTGATGATAGAAAGAATATAATTTGTCCATAAATATTTTAAAATTATTTTTCCAGTAACAACAGTTACAACATCAATAACGACAAGCCTCTTGGACTCCTATGAAAATAAGACTTCTGTATTTTACTATATACTTTGTAGAGAGGATATTTGATAATATTAATTATCTTGATTGTGATGCTGTCAGAAACGCCGTACCAAATGAACATTATTTTAAAATACTTTTCACAAACCAGAATTTTTAAATTCTAATTTTAACCAACCCGAACAGATGCAAAAGTTAATATTACTTACCGGAACGCTGTTCCGGTGCGTTCCAATCCATTTTGAGCACTGTATTGGTAGGTAATCAAAGTATTGACTAAGTAGACAATCTAACCTCAAGATATTTGTATGAGCGATAAAAATAAAAAAACGACAAATTTTGGTTTTCACGTATTTATTTAATAAACATTAAATATGCAATTTTCCAAATGATGGAAATTAAAATAAAATTAGCATGCATATCAACCAGTATACAATCATAAATTAATGATCTTTATAATGTCTTAGCGTACGAGACAAAGTGACGCTTTGTTATACAATGAAAACAAAACAAATATTCCGTTTCGAATAATTTCGCTTATATAGGAATGACCTAAGGCACTTAATTATCAAAAGCCTAAACTTGTAGCTTGTTGCATGACAAAATATGTTAATATATAATTTATATTATATATATATGTATATATATTATAATTATATAAATAAATATATATATAGACAAACACACTTGTATATATGTATATATTTATTTATTTATATTTTATACAAACAGACGTAGTTCTCGCACAGATTATGAGCCAAACCAGATAAGAGAATGGGGTGATGACATTAGACTAAGTAATTTTTTTTAAAGGTAAAAAAAAATGTATACAATAATTAATGTTTTACAATATTATTTGGATAATACTGATTTGTTTGTGTTGAAATAATTTAGTTAGTGCAATTCAGTAGTAACAATAAGTAATATTATACTATAACAAATTCAAATTGATTTCCGGACCCAATTCTTTACAACACTGAATATTAGAACTCTGTATAGAATAATTTCTAAATAATTTATAATATGATACTAATATAAAACCAATATACAACATAATACCTATAGTTAATGACATTTTTTTTTCATCTGCAAGTAAACTGCTATAAGTATATTTGAATTCAAATTATATAAGTAATATTAATCATTTTCTAGTACAATCTAATTGATTTATTCAATATCGCCATATATAGACAAAAATATATGTTACTAAACAATAAATAGGCTACTTAAAATAAAACATTTATAATTTAATATTCTTCTATAATTTTTATCACCCTAGGCTTATGCCTAAATTGTGCTAGGAAGTTATTTTTCAATTCACAATTTATAGCTTCATAAGTTCTTAAGATTTAACTTTCGTAAATTTTGAACAAAAATCTCGACCACTCTACGTTGTTATTAATATTATTACTATTTAGAAATTCAGACTAATAATATGTAATTTAAAGCAGTTAAATGTGTAATGAAAAAAATAACAAGACATTTTTTTTTATCTTCAAACAAATCAAAACGTAAATTAAGTGAGGACGAATTAATTTTCAAACAATACATTTATACATTTGAAAACATATAATGTTTATTCTAAAAATTAAATATTTTATATCGTAAAAAATATCCATGGTAATATTGTTTTTGAAAAAATATTGTTTAGTAAAAACACTAATAACTTGGAATACCCTAAACCAATATTATCAAATGTTTTATAACAAATTAAATTTCTATAACAACACAACAGTAATATCCAGGCAGCCTCATGCTAAACGTATATAAATATCACCCAAACAATTTATGCTAATAATTTTTTTTTTTCAATTTTTATACATTTTTTCTACGTATTATTCATGTTAAACTAAAACTGCAATATCATATTTTTTAAGTATAAGCACCAAATTCAGACAGTACCGTTGTTATCGGCTACTATAATTACATCTTAGACATTAATAATTATTATGATAAATATTACAGGCTATATATTCTAAATCATGTATGGTATCGGATTAATTATGTTTTTGGAAAATCTAAATAAAATAAATATGTAACTAGTAATGTTATGTATGGTTAAATATGTATGGCTTCATTATAGGTTGTGAAGTAAATAGTAGTTGAGCGTAATTGAGATTGCTAGTGTATTAAATTATGTTCAATTAAATCTCAATACAATATATTAGGTATTTGGTTTTCGTTCGAATGACTATTGACGGAACCGCATGTTACACACAACCCCAGCCTTCCATTCGTGTAAAAATTGCCATGTACACAAAAAATGTTCGTACAATAATAATAATAATCTGATATTTTGCTCGATTAGTAACGAATTCGAAAGACCGATGTTGCGCTGTCCAGTTGTAGTAAGCAGACCGTTTTTTTTTTATTTTTTTTTGATTATTCCGAAATTAAAATCGTTAAAATAAGTCTCCGATTAACATTACAAAAATAACAGTGTTAAGCATTATATTATTATTGACTTGGTTGTAAAACGTTTTGTTCCTTGTTATAGGTTAGACCAGAGACACTGCACCCATCCGTATCCATTTTAACATGCAAACAAACGATAACAATATTCATTATATTAGTATATATTTTTAAATTTTTATGCCACTTTAAAACTTGATTGTTAACGATAAAAATATTTTATTTAAATGATAACGATTAACAAATTGTATAGTGAACTTATTAACAAATATTACTCCTGAAGAGGAGATCCAAAAAGCAGTCTCATAATTACACCAAATATCCATGGTTTATAAAAACGAAAAGAAAAATTTGCATCTGCAGACGAACAATGTATGAAACGACCGAAAAAGAAAAAAACCATCGGAACGTGCGATTCGAATGCAAATTTTTCTTTTCTTATAGCATTGAAAACTAAACTTAGCATGAGATATATGAAAAAAAAAACCTTTCAAAGAACAGATGAATTTATAAACTTGTAATTTATGCTTGAGGAACTGTACACAGTGGGGCCACCTGGTTTCGGTCAAAGGACGGTCAGCCATTGTACGCGATTTTCTCGTGCCCGGTCAGTATAGCATCCTTATTATAATAATATGGTATTGTTTATTTTAGTTTATTTAATTTTTTTTTTTTTTTTGTACAAGTGTATTTGATGATCGCAAATAATTACAATATTATTATGTGTGTATATATATATATATATATATGTTTCAGATATATAGTTATAATATTTATAATGTTGTATGTAACACCTTGTCTCCAGATTAATATATATGTATATATATATATATATATAAATCGCATTATCATTCGTTATTATGATGATCTGTCGTTATCATATCGCGTAAATTATTGAGTTAGACAACATATGCCACTGGACACCAGCCCGCCGGCCTGTCGCTGATCGTGAGGCAATGCACCGGCAACCCTTGACCCTACCTCACTACGAGACAGCGCAGGGTAAGGGTTGCCTTGCACGTTTTTTGGACTGGCGGTGGACGTTGTGACCATGGAGTGTTCCTCGAAGTCGTCGTACTCGCTGAGCTCGCCCTCGTCGGTGCATGACGAGTCGTCCAAGCACGGGGCCAGCATCAAGCCACCCTGGTCGTTCAGCCACTTGGTCACGGCCTCGGTGATCGGGCCTGGGGTCGCGGCGGCGGACGGCGAGGCGGACGCGCCGCATTCACGCGACGCGGAACAGGACAACGCGGCATCCTGCTGCTGTTTGGCCGGCTCGTCCTGCCGTAGTAGCACCGTCTCGTTCTCCGTGTCCGAGTTTCCGGTGTTGACGGCCGTGGCGAATGTCTCCTCCTCCGCGGACTCGCAAGAGTCGACCGAATGCGTTTTCGCGAACTGGAACTGCACGTGATCGGTGGTCGTTGACCGGGGCGTGCACTCGAGCGAACAGAACACCTCCTCCTGCGTCCACTCCGCGTCCACCGGCCCGATGGACAGCTGTATGATATCCTCGGACATACCGCCGTCGTCCGCCGACACCAAATCGGCCGCGGACCGCTCGTCGTCGTCATCGTCATCGTCGTCGTCGTCGGACCTGATCGACAGCGGTGGCGGTGGCGGTGGCGGTGACTTGCACGTTTCCGGTTTATCCGTTTCCGGTTTACCGCCACCGCTTTTAGCCTTCTTTGCGTTCAGTTTCTTAATGATGGCCGGTTCCTTGGCGATCTTCGACGATTTCTTGCTGCCGATCGACACCCCCTCGTGGTGCAGATGGTTGTCGTTCTTCTGCTGATCCACCGCCGTCGTCTTGTTTCCCTGCTTCGTCGTTGCCTTGGTCGACTCGGCGGACCCTTTGTCCCGTCCCTTATTCTTCTTGTTCCGGCTCTTTTTGGACGTCGTTGTCGTCGTCGTCGTCGTCGTCGTCGTCGTTGATGTCGTCGTCATCACCGGGACTGACTCGACGCTTCCGGTTCCGGAAATACCCGCGACGTTTCCAACAACGCTCGACTGCGGCTTCTCGTGTTTGTCGTCCACCCCCGTGGACGAGCCCCCTTTGACCATCACCTCGCTGTTGGGCGAGCTGATGCCCGAGTCCGAGTTCTCCGCGGAATAGCTGGCTGTCGGTTCGCTGTTCTGCAGCTGATGGTCGTCGTCGTCGTCGTCATCGTCGTCGTCCACCACGTCGGCCGGCTGTTCTTCCGGTATCACCTGGTAGCCGATCGGCGCCAACTGCTCCGCGCCGTACTGCGGTATCGGTTGGTAGTACGCGGCCATCGGATGGTGGTCCGCGGCCGGCAGGTGATGGTGGTGCATGAGGATCGGTGCGCTGTGCAGGATCTCGAACGGTTGCGGGCATTCCATGTGGAACGGCGCGGCGGTGTGCGACAGCTGCACGGGTATGACGTTCACTGGCGTCGAGCCGCCGCTGTTGTTGGTCAGCACGCCCGAGTCGGACGTCTTCTCCGAGTCCAGCACCAGATCGCAGCTGGCGCCCGACTGGCTCTTTTGCTCTTCCGAACTCGAGTCTGAGTATTCGTCGGTCATCTGTGAACAAACACGTTGTTTGAAATAGCAGTAATAGTTACGATTCGGATGAGAAAGTGAACGAGAGAGGGTGGGTGGGAGAAATAGAACATGGCAACGAATATAGAACGGACTGAAATTATGTTTAAAATAAACCCCTCCCGAAAATTCATCTGTCTCCTGTTCGTGTTGTTTTACGAAACAAATGCGATGTACCTATATATATATATATATATATATATATATATATATATATGTATCGTGTTATTGTCCTGGTCGTCGTTTGTTATTGATTATTTTAGGTTATTTACACCGATGTGCGCAATACATGTCGGTCGATTCTGTTTCATTAATTTCAAACGTATTTCCTACCATTTCTCCGTACACATAGTTCGTATATACGTACGACGTATCGTATATTCGTAAAGTTTGATCGTGATTTAAAATATAAATAATTGTCATTTGATACCGAAGGCGACGTTCGATGTGTTCGGGATAAAATTAATGTTAGAGTTATTTTTAAACCACATTATTGACCTTTTGCATTCAATTCTTTTGTGTTATCCTAGGCATTGGAATTATGTCGGTGTTTGCCAGAGAAACTAATTCCTCTTTTTCTCTTTTGAAATGTCAATTGTTAAGTGTTATTTCCGCATTACTTTTTACTTATGGAATGTCAATTGGCTTTGGACGATAATATTATATTTGAGGGAATTGGAATATATTATCAGGTACAGCAAATTAAAATATTTTGACACTTGCAGAACCAATAATTACAATTCATCGATTTATGTAACGAACCCGTTTGATATTTTTTTTCATATTATAATTCGATTATTTAGGTAATAATTTTTTTTATTATTGCTTATTTATTTACTGACTAAAGTTTTGACAATTGGGAAGGTTTGGACCCCTCAACCTTCCTTTCCTATGGCACTGACTACGACAATAATTAGATTAAACGCATTTTGTGCATTGAATTAACACTAACTTTTAATTTTTCGTAAAATATATATTTTTCTTAATATAAAAACAACTTACACCTCCTCGCTTTCTGCGTTTCTTTTTCTTACGGCGTTTGCCGTTGGTGTAATCAAAACTGATTGAAGGTGAAGGAGGAGACTGTGGTTGCGGAACTTGAATACTTACACCTGTGAATTAAAAACATATACAAATTTAATAAACATAATAATCATTAAAATAGTTATATCTATTTCAATATTTTTGTTTTTCCTTTGAACTTAGAAACTAAACAGTTACAATTTCCGAAATATAACACGCACTAATAAATATCATATATTTTAATTCCTAACTGCGCAAATTTTCTGATAATTTATTGAACATAATAACATATTTTTTGTTTATTTCACAAAAGCACATACATAATTTACACAAATTAATACACAATAAACATATAAGATAAAAGGCTATACATAACACGATTTACTTGAGTAAGAAGCTACCCATTAGTGACACTTAATTTGCGATATACTTCTTTATCGAGGAAGGATACTCGTGTTTTTAATTGAATTGGTCACAACACTATTTATTTTTGAGTTTGCACTGAGGATTTCCTGAAAGTATGAAGGTTTGAAACTTTTTGATAAGTGGGTCGAGATGTTTGTTCTAGCGAAAACCCGTTGGTAGAATAATTCCACTTAAAGATATAATAGGTTGGTCATCTAGATCTTGGTAATGGGTTAAATTAGAGACAAAGAAGGAAGAATTATTGATTTTTATAAGAGTAATATTCTGAAAAACTTGGATTTCATTAAGGTTCAATTTTCGCTGATCCCCAAAATTATAACCCATATATCTGTATAGACGTTAAAAGAGTTTTGTATACTCGTTTTAGTAGTTTGGTTTTTAAGCTGGTAAATTTATATTTTAACAATAACGTTTTTAATGATCTTGGTCGAGAGTTAAGGATAATTCTTTTACCCTATATATGTTTGAGCCAAGTAATTTTTGGTCTACGATTAAACCTAAATATTGAATGGTATTAATGGGTAGGATAGGAATATTATTGAAACATTTAGACAGTGACCATGTCTAAGAATAAAATTTGTATGAGAATATTTACTTTGATTTACTTTTATGCGTTATTTTTCATATCATTCAGATCGTAGATTTAAATGAGACTATACTCGTAATTTAACAGAGGTCAATTGGGTCGTAATGAATTGAAAAAATTACTTTATTATATAAATAGTCAGAAATTTTGGTGCTTGGAGTTGTGGGCCGATCAGAAGTATATATGTTAAAGAGTATGAGTGAGAGAATAGCTCATTGGGATACACTTGCGATAATTGGAGCTATATCTGAAGTCGAAGAGCCGCAACATATTTAAAAGTAGCGATTCGTTAAGTAAAATGTTAATTAAAAGAAAGAGTGATGTGGGTAAAAATTACCAAAGTTTAAACAGAAGGCTCTCATGCCATATTCGGTCGAAAGTCTGAGATATGTCTAAAAGGACTACTGTGCAGTAACATTTTTTCGAGAGATGTGCTTATAGCATCAATTACTCCATAAGCTTGATACATCGTAGTAAAGCCGAATTATTCGGTTTGAAGTATATATACTTATATATATTGTTTGCGAATATACTTGGAGATAAACATTTAAGAATCAGTCGATCAATTATATGAATATTGTCGAAGCAGCTTTTTGACAGTGTGTGTGATTTGTATTGCAGTCAGTTGAACAAAACATTTTTCTAAAGGATTGTTAATTTATAAAACTTAACAGGTTATAATAAAAAAAAGTTGAACATAATTTACCGGTGTAGCATTGGTATGAAAACGTAAAATTTTCCAGTTGAAATTTTCCACTAGTTAATTATTTTCGTATATGTGTGCAATTCACCTTCCGTTAAGCGAGGGAAATATACTAGTTATAAAAATAGTAATTGAAAATATGCCTTTTGGCTCCGTTCCATGGTATAGAATAAAGAACAATGAGACCTGTTAGAATATATAATCGTCTTGCATTTTATCCGGCATTCAAAAATATTAATAAAAATAATTAAATAAAAAAAAAACCCCAACTGAAAAGTAAAACTTGGCATTGAGTTCAAACAGGAAATAATGAGAATAATGGACATGATGTTGTCGGGGAATCGTATTAATGATTAGTAACATTAATCACCCAATAATTATGATAATATTAATAGTAATAATAATTTAATAATGATTGTGTGTTAATCATTGAGATATGAATTATGTACCAGAATGTTTACCGACTATCGGAGCCAAAGTCAAATTAGACATTTGGAATGTGTTTGGCAATCGTTTGTACCCGAAATATTATCTAAATGGATATGAACTACTATAAGTTAATAAACAGGTCATCTTCCTCGCGGTCTATGTGTTTTATTGATTAGAATTTGTATGTTGCACTATTGCTTCCGATTAAAACGTACGGACATGTGAAATATATATATATATATATATACAAATTTAATTGCATATTGAATGTATAATTATGCTTAAAGAGTTGTACTGTTAATCCTGTTATCACGATTTGAAAACAAACCAAATCAAAAGAAATAAAACACGCAAACATTGTTATAACTGCGTTGTGGTTTAAATATATTACACTCGTATACTACATCAACTTAACATCACCATTAAGTCGTTAGTTATTTTAGATTCTGATCGGAGCGAATTTTCCGTCAATTAACACGATTTCGGCCAGAAGAGTTATTACCGACCATCAACGAATCTGAATACATTTTAGATAGTAAATTTCGTCTGCTAGTTGGAGCGTCAAGGACATCATTTTTTAAATTTCTCAACACGGTTTTTCAAATATTTGGGAAAGAAATACTAAAAATTACCAAAAAGCGGTGGAAAGTATAGGTTTTTCCTCTGCATCTCGAGACAAAAACTTTTTAGAAAACGTTAATTTTTATTACTAACCATTATAATTGTACATTGGAGCGCCAAACATATAACCGGGATACATGTTATACGGTTGTGGCGTTTGATAGAGACTTTGCTGATCGACCGGACATGATTCTTGGCCACCACTGTTCACCTCTGAATTTTGAGCACTGCAGTTCTGTAATGGAATGTGTTGCTATTAACATCGATTTTTTCAAATCGTTCAACTATCAAGATAGACGTGGGCATAATATTACACTGCATTAGAATTTCGTTTTGTACCATAATACTACCAACAACCAACATTAATGGACACCCGAAACGGAGTTTCGTCCTTATTTTTCACGCGCGGTTTGCATTAATTTTACTCGTGCGTGCGCAAACTGTTTCTGTGTTGTACCATTTAGAAGGCTTACCTGCTGCACATCGGCAGTCGGTTTCTTGTGGTTTCTTGTGTTCGATTGGTGTGCCGCGGCACTAGGCATCCAATGTTCGTTGATCGAAGGGTTTGAAGGATTGTACCAGTCGACGGCCTGTAATGTCATTGGTGAGTATGGCATCGCGGTCATCATCGGGTGGCCAACGGGTGGATAGTGGCCTGGAGGTGGTCCGCCCATCAGCGTGGTTACGGTGCCGGTGTAGGGGTCGTAAATTTCGTATTCGCCACCTGTAAGTCCCAGTAATGATATAAAATACAAAAAAAAAAAAAAACAAAAAGTTGATAATAAGGGCTGAGAGCAGTCGATTTTCGATGCAAGTAAACCATCGATATCAATGACTAGTAAAGATTGTCAAAAAAATGAAGAAGTTCAAATTAAAATTATAATTACAATCAATGCGAAGAAAAAAATGAATAAGACTCTTCCTAACATTATATATCCCCAGATGTTATTTTTATCTTCAATCATCGTTTTCCTCCTTATCTAACTCATCATTAATTTCATCTACAACACTGTTTTTCGTGTTGAAATAATATTCCTAATACAAATATTTATTATTATTTTTGAATTTTTAATAATTGATTGTTGAACTGTAATATCAATAATAATAATAAAAAAAATAATAATAATAATTATCCATAATCATAATAAAAAAATCGTTTCTTTATTGGTTTTGTAACCTGATTTTTTTTTTGGTGCGTTTCCACCAACTATTAATTTTAAGAAGCAATTTCTTATTTCAACTTCTAACCGTATATCGTACATATACTGCTAATTCGGTATAAACTAAACAACCTTGGTCATCGAAGTGAAATGTTGAGTACAAAAATAACATTTAAAATAGATTGAACTGTACAGTTATGGTAACTATTCCAATTATAATAATTATTTTGTGTTTTAATTATACGTATACGATCAAGTATATGACACCATAAAAAGAAGGGAGAATTTTTTTAATTGTTTCAAACGGCAACATTTATTTCGGTAAATAACTTTCAAGCGTCATTAGTGCGGTTGTGTATAATACAGTACCTACGATCAACGACGGAAATAACTATAGGTATGCCGGCAGAGTAGTTATCACGTTTTAAACTCATCTGATAAAAATACCAATGCATTTCTTATGGAACTTGGCGCGTGACGTCAAGCGCTAAATATTGTTGGCATACTAGTTATTTATATTATACGCACATACTATTTGCATATACAATTGCAACCCTTCAATTTAAGTCAGCACTATCAGATCGTTAGTCTTGTACTCTGGTAGGTTAGAAGTGAAAATAGTCGTACAAGGGAAACAATATAATCGTACGAGACGTAAAAGATCGAGAGGACAGTAAAACCGTTTCTAACGCAGTAACTTCCGTTCGTTTTCATTTGTTATTTAAAAATTAATTGTTGTTGAAATAATTATCGTTTGAATAAATAAAAAAAAAATAAAATAAATTTTACGTCTAAAACGTTTACGTAAGAACTTCTATTGCATTATGGCACTTAATTCAATAGGTGGTTTATGATTATGCATGTTACAGTTTAGACCTCGGCTAAAACAATAATTTAAAAGTCAATAATCTTGTTCTACCAAAATCTTAACGTTTTCTAAGAATGCACGTGTTAAAAAAGGAAGTTAAGTAAGAACTTAGCAATATATTCTGTACCGCTGAGAATGTACACCGCGGACGGATCGACGTACTCGCCATGCGAACACAACTCATCCAACGGGTTAATGATGGTATCAGTCGAAACGCCATCTGAAAACATATTACGACGTATTTATACTATTGTCTGTCAAAATATTGTATTGATTTTATGTTACTGACCTTCGTTTTCGTTTAGAACTTCAGTAATGACAGGTGTGCTGGTGTGCTTACGCCGTCCCAAGTATCCTTTTTTAAACAGCACGTCTTGTCTGGGCGTTGTGATTTTCGTGTACTCATCTACAAACGAATGAAACGAAAACATATCAATATTATTGTCTATTTGACGCTGAACATTATGATGATATTCTGAATTATAATATTAAATAATACACCTCGTTGAGTACGAATGTTATGTATTGAATTTGCTTTTGATACGGGAAGTTTAGATATAATTTCGGTGCAATGATTTTACCATGATTGCAAACTTATTGGATAATATCCCACGAGAAATTGTAGCCGCGTGTTGTGCGTCAATGGACATCAGCATAACTATGAAGCTACTTATCCCAGGATTTAGGACAATATTTTCCGTTATATGCAATGCAGTTCACGAATTGGACACGAATCATAAAAATCGACTAAAAAATTAATGCTGTTGAAAAGAAATTAATAAATTTGAACATTTCCCCGACTCTAATACTCGCGTGTAATTCGATCTTGTGTAATGACGTGTAGTGTTTTTATTTTTGGTATCGCAGCTACTTTACACGTGAATTTAAGGAATCAATTTAGTTGGGTAAATTGCGAGTGTAACTTAAAGGTTTAAAAACTAAACGAACGTTTTCGAGCAAAACTATACCAAAGCTCGTTCACTGGTTAATGATAAAGATTATACTAATACACAAACACGAGTGCGAGTGTATACGATCAAAGATCGTCGCACGATTGACGATTGATAAATCGTTTTTTTTTTAATTAAATACGAGCACGTCATATTGAATACTGGTATAGGGGCGCATAATTTATAAAACTCGCATGACTCGAGTTTTTATGAATCTTCCTATTAGTGATGGGAATTATTCGAATATTCAAATATTCGAATAGGTCCTTCGTAAATAATTCGAATATCAGTATTCGACAATACAGTACAATACGTAACGAAAATTATTCGTTTAAATTTTCGCGCAACACAAAACGTTTAATAATAATATTATATGGCTTATGGTGCATAAAAGCCTGCAAGAAGTAGATTCGAAGCCAGCGATATTTACTATTGGACATAGCAGTTAAAAATAAAATTTGTGCAAAACACTCGAAAATCATAATTAAATTATTATTAATACAGTATAAACTATAAACAACTTTAGCGAGTATCACTTGGAATGTGATACTGCTTACAACAAGCAAAACGTTAGTTCCCGGCACGGCACATATGATTTTATGTTAAAATATACGTATATAACGAGTAAAATAAAGCTAACTACGAACAGGTACCTGCAAGATAAGAACTATTTTCGTATTTAGGTCGATTAATCATTGACATACATTATCTTTAGTTGTGTAGATATGGATTACTTATTAATAGAGCGCGGATTTGTATGCACTTAAAAGTATCGAAATATGTCATATAACATGCAGTAAAAATCATGAAAATATGCAAAAAATATGCAAAATTTTTTTATTTATTTAAAATAAAAATAATAAAATAAAATAAAATATAAATAAATATATATAAATAATATAAATAAAATAATTCAATTTATAAAAATTAATTACTTAAATACTTAATACAAAAAAATTTAAGGAAGTTTCTAAACTTAATTTATTTTTAAAATTTTATTTATTATTAAAATAAATAATCATATGCATTTCAAGTTTATCTTGTGTGAAACTGTGTCGTTTATCGGTTAACATATTTTTAAAGACTGAAAACGAACCCTCGATATCAACCGAAGTTATTGGGGCATATTTGAAGCAAGTGATATGTCGATAATCGACTGACACAGCAAGAGCGATTAAGTTTACGTCGTAATCGATTATTTATTTTATAACTAAATATATATAAATAAATTATTATTTAGTGACTATGAAATTTATTTTTAATTTTTCTACTAGATAAAATATTATTTTATACATTTTTTTTTTAAATTTTTACTTCAATATGCAATAAATTTTGAATTTTACCAAAATATCCAAAATATACAATAACCTCTAAATATTCAAAAATATGCAAAAAAAAAAAAATTCACCATTAGCTTCAAATTATGATGATTCGTGGAGATAACTGACAAAAATCCAAAAATATTGAAAGGAAAAAAATATACGATTGCATAGAAATCCGCACTCTACTTATTAATATTAAATAGTATTAAAAGCTTGTCATGGAAAAACGGATAAAACAAATTAGGTATTGTAGCATCGAATATTCGAATACTCGAATATACATGACATTATTACTTCCTATAGTATCGCTTGTATTTTAGTATGTATTTCTGTTGTAAATCTGAGATAAAATATTCACATCCTCGTAATACATTTACTCGGTTGGAATTTCGCGTAAGGTATAAAAAAAAGTAACGGCACCGATTTCGTAATAATATATTAATATTTTCGTAAATGAGTATAATACGCGAACTATGTATAATCGATGATTGTTTTGAATTTTCATTCACAGCGTATAGGACGGTATCGTTTTATTTTGTCCATATTAATTTCCTTTGAAGGAGACCGATTGGAGTCCCTATAATATTTTATAATGCTATGGATATTCATCGACGTAAATGTATTTAGAAATAAAAATAAAATATGTTTACATTATACATTAGGTAATATATATATAAATATAAACGGATACGTTTGAAACAACAGAATCAATAAGTGGCTTGGGTCATTGTCCTAAAGTGCCCCATGTAGTATATATACACGGCATATAGTACACCCGTACCCGCATGCATACGAGGAGAGCGTATAAGAGCGAAATCGTGTATCTCATTGAAATCGTTCAATGAAAATACAATATAAGATGTATTATCAGCGTACCAAAACATATAATGCGAAATAATATAACGAATAATTATTGTAATAATAATGTTTTGGAATATATTATAATGCCAACAGCAGTCAACGTTCAAGTCGTAAATGAACGTAATAGCTTAAATTTTTTCATATGCTATTTTGTTCTTTACTTCTATTCTTATTTTATAGTTCCCTTACTCGCGTACATGACCACGAGATCGTTGGCAAAACTAGCGGTTTTTTTCAATTAGCTTATAGTTAGTTGTACACGCGTATTTCCGTGTACAAAAACTCGTTCACATTAATTTACTAACAGTAATGAAGTGATGAAAAACTGTTTAAAAACAAATAAATGCTGTACGGATTCGATGTAGATACGCATTATACACGTATGTTGCACAAAATGTCTAAATATACCGAACATAGCGCACCAGAGGTATATATATTTCACAATATTGCGTTCGGTGCTCGTTATAACGGGCTATTAAGTCGAAATGAAAAAATCGGACTGAAATGGAGTGACGACTACTCATCTGGCTTCGCTCACCGCCGCGACTTCGTAAGTTGGGTACGTATATACGCAAACCGTTAGTTGTTTATTGAAATTACAAGTGCACGTAAAAGAAGTTCTGAGATTTCTGAAATGTATCAAATTAATTAATTTATATATTGGGTAAACGCCCCATGTGGGCTCAAGTTCAGTGACAAAATTAATACATTCAACAAAACATGATAAGTAATAAAGATTTACAAAATGTACATTAATAGTATAGAATAAATAACATAATATTATAATTAGAATTTACAAAATAATATATAATAGTAATGTACATCAAGTGGATGAAAAACGAGTATTAAAACGACACAATTATTTTATGTCAAACAAATCAACATTTTTCAAATGATTGTATTCGCTGGCTATTCGATCAGTTGAATTATTAATGCCATATGGATATTCGATGAAAAGGAATTTTAAACGTAAGACAAAAACGCGATTGAAATTGAAGAACATGAAAGTTTATTAGCTGTAATAGTTCTGGATAAGATATTCATGATTGAGTAAGCAAGAGACATTTATTTACCAAGTATTCAAATTCAAGTGAACTTTGGTAACAATATTTATTATATTTTTTGAACTAAATTTCTCGTAAGTTCTACGTTCTTCCGAAGATTCACGAAAACTACTGAAAAATTCCATATATTATTTCTACGAAGCATCGTATTTGTTTGTTTGCCAAACGACAGTGAGACTTTAAAATTAAATTGTATTTTATTATTTTTCAATCACGTAAATTAGCATACCAAACAACATTTTTTGTTCATCAAATCAAATGTATTTATTTATGTAAATGTTATTTTTTCACTCGAATAATTTAAAAAAAAAACTACTTCATTTGAGTAAATCTTGAATTACATTATATTATTTATTTTGACCAAGTTAAATAAATTAAACAAACATGTAAGGTGAATCTCGTGAAAATTACGTCACTGAAAATCATATTTAGTTTATAACGTTTATAATGCATTTTTAAATATCTCTAAATACTATGCAATAATTTATATTATTATTTTTTTTTTTTTTGGCCTTCGTTTCATTTTTACGCCGAATATATTATAAATTTTGTATTGGTATAAAAATAAAAAGGTTTTATTCACCTGACATTTGAACATGTTTTGCATTGAGGTAATAGTATGTCTTTTATTATCAAATAAAAATTGTAGATTTACGGTTGTAGAGAATTTGTTCAGAACCCAATTTTACGGATGCTCGTAAAAAATAGAGATTTATTTATTTTACAGTAATAATCTAGATTCTAAAATAATTATTTTTTTAAAAAAAAAAGATTAATACTTAGAGATAGTTCATAATAATTTTTATACAAATGAGCTGTAAATAGAACATTCAGCTGTCATTAAGTTCATACTTATTACGCTCACCCACTATACGCATACACATAATTTATAGTAAGTATACTATACTGCAATATGCAGCATGTTATTACTGAATATTGTTATTAGCTTAATAATGATCTTATTATTTCATATACACACACACACACTCACATCATATGTGCGAATAAGGAGTGGGTTATGTATACAATATAATTTTTGTCCAAATCTTATAAATGTTAACTAGAAAATCAAGTATTATACATAGAATTTTTCAAATTTATTGCTGTTTTATAAATAAATAAAACTAAAATAAACTTAAAATAAAACAAATTATTAGTGTCAATAGTTCAATAATCTAATTTTATGAACATCTCTAACTTTTTAGTCCAATAGATTTTATTATAACAATGAAACATTTTTTATAGATGTATATTATAACTTAATTTTGGTGTTTTCATAATGCACAAGTAGAAATTTATTAAATTACGAATATACGTATTGTTAGCGTAAAACAAGGAATGTTAAAAAATAAATTACTCAACTTAAAACGTCACCAGGTCATTGTGATAAATTAAAACAATTACTCTTATAATACCATCTTAATATATAATCCGATTATAAAAGAAAATTTTATTTTAACACTGCAATATATAGAAAAATAACAGTTTTGCCGATGTATTGAATGTAACAAAAACTTTAGTTGTATAAAATAATTTTTCTGTTTTTTTTTTTTTTTTTTAATTTATATTTTTTGATATAATATCAACTTAATTTAAACTTTAATACAAAACACTCCAAATAATTGCTAAATCGGAAAAAGAATGTTAAACAATTTTTGTATACTCAAATAATAAATAAAAGACTTTAAATTTCAAAAATCTGTTTTCTGCGTTTGCTAAATCGTGTATTTTACTTATCAATAACAATATTTTTCTCGAGCGAAAATCTTTGAAATGTTCATCACTTTTCTCTTTTAGAACGGACACGATTATCGTAAAATGAAACGGTTCGACTACTTTACCGATTAAATATAAAATCTATTCAAGTATATAACTATGTATCCAGCATTTATATATTTTAGTTATAAACTACGCGACCATCACAGGAGGGATCGCCTGCAGTGAATATTTTTATGTGATGTATTATTTCTTTTCTGGCACACGTCTTTTGAGTGTAGTGGCCAAATTTGGTTAACAGGGTTTTCAAAAAAGATGCACGTGCGGTGTTTGATAAACATTTTAATTTATTAAAAATTTAATAATGTTGCTAGACGGCAAATATGTAAAGAAGTTTTTATATTATAAGATGCATGTATCTAGAATATTTTTTTACATTTTCAAACGAAAGTGAAAAATGAAATATTTTAATTACGAACACCATTAGAATTTGATCTACGACCACGACTGACAGTGTATTTTATCGTACGTGACATAGTCATGTGTTCAACTGTAAAACTTCGTAATTTGTGCATGAGCATATGATCTACACAATATAATAATATTCATAATATCGAATTATGAAAAAGTGATTTCAAACCGTCGTGAGAACTTCCAATATATTTTCTTTGTTCTTAATTTCTTAATATTATTTGAATGATAATTGGAACAAGTATTATAATAAACAAAAGGAGAGAGGAGAGAAATGGAAGTTTATAGAAGATTATTTTATTTTATTATTTTTTATAGAAGATTTGGAATTTTTTTTTTTAAAACAGTATTACTCGTCCGTTTTACGCTAGCGAATATTATAATGCTATGATCATAGCATAGTCGACTATGTGGTGTATATGAGTATATGGGGTATCATATCGTGGGGACAACAGAACCGGATGTAGCACAAGCGGTACCATAGGCCCTTCATTAATACGCCACCCCCACACTGACCTTTGAAACACATCGTAATAAGTTCAGTGTATAATATACTACCCATTAAGGTGTTGTTATCTCAGGCACGAGGTTCAAGCACTGGATTCGCTATCAAGGACCCTTGCGGAGTAGCGTGATTATGACTCTGCGAGATGGGGGCGGGTTTCTGATGAAACTCGAGTAAAAATTCAAACTAGACTTTTGAACAAGTTTTAAATACCGGTCGTGTTTTTGTAATTAAATTTCGAAAAACGATCGCGTAATATTCTAAAAACGTTTATAGCAGTACTATTTTTTTTTTACCTTCGTTGAACGTCACGGTGGAAGATTCCACGTTGTGGTGATGATGGTGATGGTGTTGCTGCTGATGCTGCTGATGTTGCTGCTGCTGCTGCTGCTGACCGCTGCCCACGGACTGATTTCCCCGGTTGGGTGATTGGTGGTGCTGGTGATGCGTCGTCTGACCATGGTGACCATGGCTTCGTCTGCCTGCGGCTGCGGCGAAATTGACCGGTTTCGGATCGGCCGCGTGCCGGCCGGACTGCTGGTGTTCCGCAGCTGTGTACGGCTTGTCTGCTGCAACATAACATAGAATTGTCACGATATTATATCGTATCGATCGATCAGCTAGTGATATAAGCTGGTGGTAGCTAGTGGTGATCAGCAGGTGCCTAAGATTACCCCAGTTCAGAAAGTACAAGTACTATGTGGTGTAGCACTTCCTAACATAAGACGAGAGGTGGCAGCTAGATTAGAGAAAATAAAACAAGAATTAGACTTAATACATCCTATATGGAGGTAAACTCATGGGGGGCCGACTCAAATCGAGGAAAATGTTTTTGAAGACAACAATTAGCCTACCCACAAGCACCTGAAGCAACAAGAGTAGACGTATGGAAGGAGGGAATGAATGGGCATAATTCACAGCTATGGAAGTATCCGAAGAAAAAATTACCAACCGGACGCCATTTGTCATGGTCGACGTGGAAGACACTAAGTAGATTGCGAAAAGAAACTGGAAGAACAGCTAGTAATATGTAAAAATAGAGAATAAAAGGGGTTGGAAAATGCGAATGCGGTGAGGATCAGAATACGGACCATCTGTTTGCATGCCCACTACTACCAATTAAGTGTTGAAAAGAAGATTTTTTTTTAATTTATGAAATTTCAGACAAGGCAATACATATTGCGGCTTATTGGGAAGGGAAAGGAATATGAAGACCGATACAAGAAGAAGAACAACAACAAATAAACTCGATTTTACCAGTAGGTAGGTTTCTAAATATGTATACTCATTCATCATAACCCACCCCTCCCGTTAATATAGGTCGGATCCGAGCCCGGCTCTATGTAGGTTAGGTTAGGTTACGATCAAAGAATGTTTTTACGATTTGTATCTTCCTTAAAATTTAACGCGATGTAAACAATTATTTAGAATATATAACTTTATAGCGGGTAGTTTATACATTTTTTTTTATTCCTCGTCTTAATTCGTTTCCTTAAAACAAAAAATATTAATTACACAAACTTCTTATCGACGAGAACTTGGGTTTTGTTACAGTATATTATGTTCAGTCGGTATTGAATATTGCTAAATATTTTACACGGGAAAAATCAATTAACCGAATTACAGTGACCAGCGTTTATTGGTTTTTATATTGAATAAATCGAGTTTCAGTTTATGAGTTACCGTGATAGTTATTTCTAGAGTTTGTTTATAGAAATATATACCAAATAGCCAAAACAGCGATTGTATAGACAAGCTTTATTTGACCAGAATATATTGAAATCGATTGGTGAATGGAAATACTTCTTTGTTTTCTTATCAGTTTTACTATTTAAATTAATAGAACATTTAAAAATCCAATTAGATTATACTATTTATATAGTTAATAGGACTTAAATACTTTTTATTCTATGAGAACCTTGAAATTTAGGTATTATAACTAAAGAAAACATATTCAAAAGTATATTTTAGTACCTAGTGTATATTAATATCTCAATGTTTTTATAAATTAATTTTTTTAAACATTTGTGATAGTATTTTAAAAAAAATAAAACTTGTTTCTAACAGTAATTTCTACATCGATTTAAGCTTGAAGTTATTTTAATTGCAATATAATTTTAAATAATCACTTGTATACAATTTCCTTAATAATTTTTAATATTTTAAAACCATCATATAGGTATCAGCATATGACTATTCACATAAACATAAATCGTACCAGTTTTCAGAATGCGATGCGATGATGATTTTATTTATTTTTAATTTAAAAATAATAAAACAACACTGACTCACAAACAAGTAAACGAAGCGAGACAAGCATGAATCTTAGAACATTTTTTTTTTTTTTATTAATTATATCATCATTTTTATGATTGCGAACAACAAAGAAAAATATTAATATTATATTTAAATATAGTTAATTTTATCATTTTAAACGATTGTTTTTAGTACTCGGAGTCGTTCGGGATTTCGGACGATAGTCAAGGTGAACTATAATAGAATGAATTTTTACGTCAAATTAGATCATCAAGAATTACAAAACGTAATACTATGTATACTGCAATAACATTTTTAGGTAGGTCAAATAATAATTTATCAGTCGCCAGTTCACGGCATCAGCAGTTCAGTGTCGAATGGTTGAATTACATTTCGCAATTATCTAATTATTTAATTAAATATTCATACACACTATTGATCTACAAGTTTTCTATCGATGGAAATAAAAATACATAAAAATTGATAGTATTTATATTACGCATTATTATCGTATGCGGTACGCACATCGATGACATTCACTAGCTATTGAAGTACGAGAAACGAGTTCCACGGTAAACGGAATCGGAAAAATCGTATAATTATTATGTACACAAAAAGTATATTACGTGTTGACGCATTTTAGCAATACGCACATCACGTCGTAGTTGTATTTGAACACCGCGAAGGCGATTTGTTCAGTTGATCGAGTGATTTCGATTATAACCAGCTGTGATTAATGGTCGTTTACTGGACACTGATATGCGGAGATCGTCTAGTTGTCGGTGATTTCGATCGCTCGCGCAACACGAGGTCACACGGTCTCGGCTAGTGTATCGACCTCGTATGTTCGATAAACAAAATAGATTTTGCATTACACCGACGATCGATGGTACACGTGTTGATTTCGGGATGATTATGCTGCGCTTGCGGACGCCGCAAACCAATGATTTATACCCTTTAAAACGACGTTTTTTTTTTTTTTTTTTTGCGTTCAGACGCTAGGAGTTGCGATACTAGAGTCGCATGTGTAAATAAGACGGCGCATTGTGACATAAAGTGTGTAAGTTCGCGACGCTTGTCCCACGCTGTTTTCGTTCGCGAAAATTTAAATTAACTCTACCTCGAACGTTGAAGGTTTGATGGTAACGAAGTAATAAAAAAACAAATGCGCGGTACATCAATCGAGTTCATTAAATATGTTATCATTCAAATCAACAATTTAAAGTTTGCGACTGCCAACATCGTTCTAAAAATTGATACTAACAGCGATGGGTTTAACATTACACACGCGTGATGAATATTTCAAAACGAGACCGATAGTCGAAATACGAGTTTTTGATTTTTGACAATTACAAAAAAATCCAGGTATTCGTCTACCGTCCCTAGCTTATGATATGCGGTGCATAACAACGCGGACTTTTGCGTTACATTCTATCGATTGCCCATGTCGTGACCGCCAAGCAAGACACCTGAGCAAACACGGTTTGTTTCCAAAAGCAAGTGATACACTATTATATTCACATACTGTATGCGCAATATATAGTAGCACTACTCTGCGGGTTCCTAATACCTCCTGCGTGTCACATACCAGGTACTTGGAGGGTCGAATCGAAACGGCACGTTGGGTTTTTTAACATTTTATTTTTTCTCGTTGTTGCTTTCGCCCGGTTATTAATGTTTTTACCAAAGAGAAATATTCGCCTTTTCAAAGAGAACGATGTAATTCCATTACAATCATTGTAGTATGTGAGAACCTTATTTACAGAGCAATGTCGTTATAATTAAATGGAATCGAATAAAAGAAAAAAAAACAAAAGAATATAATTAAGTCAAAAAATTAATTATTACACCGTGCCGCACGTAATAATATACTTAGTTCCCGGTCGGAAACGTTCTGCGTACTTGTACTGCGAGTGTATTAGGTACACACTTAATTATATTACTAATGCCATCAGACGCGAATCCAGGGGTGCGCGTTCCTCCAAATCTACCAAAAAGTTTTTTTTCATGCACGGCAAAACTTTTCGTCAACCAATAGAATAACATGTACAATTTACATAGCACAGAATCGGTTATAATTTCTATTACATACAAGCCACACATCAATAATTATGTTGTATTTTGTTTATCGTGTTGTATCTTGTATCAATCAATAATACTATACAGTGTACTGATATAAAAAATATCGAAACGTCATCTTCGTTACAGCAGGAAATCGTTGGTTGTCGCGCGTCACGGTCATTTCGATGAAAAAAAAAAAAACATTGGTTTTTTTATTAGTAAATCATGAGTTTAAAAGTATTGATTTTGCTCATGGGATGTTTAATATTTTAAATCAAAATTACAATCTAATATATATATAATTTTTTTTTAATTTTAGTTACATTGCAAATGTCTGTCGCAACAGTAGACAGAAGTTTCTTCACATTAAAAATGCTTAAAACTTGATTAAGAACAAGAATGGGAGAAAAAGGATTGACAGGCTCTTACGCTATATCCACAAAGATATAAATGTTGTGAGAAAAAAATATAACTAACAGATTTTCTAAAGAAAAACAATGAAAACTTGACTTCGTATAATAAAAATAAAATATACTTTTAATTTGTAATACCATAATACTGTGTTATTTTATTACACTATTTTATTACTACAACTTATCATACATATATCCTATTTGTATATATGTATATGGCTATACGCCCCCACCCTCGAGAAAAAATTATAAATCCGCTCCTGACTGTCACTCGCTGAAATCGACTGAACACTCGAATGATTTTAGGTCGTGCTTTTTATGGAAACTGATCAATGATTTTCAAAACCACGTAACGGGACGGAGAGCTAATAACCACCACGTTGGGAGCGTGTGACTACGTATTTTTATAATATACAATACACCGACATTTCCTTCTCATGAATATATTTAATCGAACCGAAAAAAGAAGCGAAATTAGTTTGTAAGTAAATTTATCTACATCATTTTTTTTTTTTTTTTCAAAAAATAGTCATGACAAAATAACTTACATCGTAATCCTATTACTCAGAATTCTGAACAATTTTTATGTTCCGTTGATATAAAAATGAAAAAAAGTTAAATTTATTAAATATTTTTTTATAAAAAAAAAATAACATTAATATTATCCTTTTTGTGTGTTTTATTAAACATTTAAATCGATTCAAAATTCTTAGAAAAAAAAAATGGCAAAACGAAACGCCTCCTTATTAAAATTTAGATGGTGGTTTAACATACTATTATATGACCATACGTTTAATCATGTTACAAATATACTATTATAACGACCGATATGAGACTCCTGCCGTTCGTGCAGTTGGGAACAATGGTAATTCTATGTTACATCGCGGAGAAATTTTCTTTTTTTAAACGAACGATTATAAAATCGTAAAATTTATATTCATTATAGTAGCAGCTGTGAAGCGTTATTATATTTCATTATAGATGTACTTTTTTTAGACGTGGTTACATATGAAAATGTACATATAATTAAACGTAAAATTACATAAACATATATGTATACACACACACACATATATGGGCCATCGTACGTCTGTTGTTCAGCCGTAGAAACGACACGCTTAATATATTTGAAACCCGATCCAGAAAAAAAATCCCTTATCATTGTGTATACCATGTAAATTCTTTTACACATGTGTCGCAGCCGTGCGAAAGGGACCCAGCAGCGATGGTCGAAGACCACATGCACTGCTTTCTTCTTCCCCCTTCTAGGTAGAACCCACTGTCTTGTCAGTCCAAAATAAAGATATCGTTAGCAAACAAACGGATCTTATTGTCACACTTGTGAACGAACCGATCCGGATCGCAAAAATATAAAAAAAAAAAATAATTTAATTCGTTAATTCGTTCGATTTCTATCTCGTTCGGGTTGCATTATTTATGAACGAATCAATCCGGAATTCGGATTGTGAATAAAAAGGTCTTTCTTCATTCGTTCAACTTTGCTTTGGTCGCTAGGTATGGACCGTCGTAGACTGTTATATAGACTGACTCGTTAACACTCTAATAAAATTTAATAAATCGTAATTCGACGATTGATGTGTGTTATATGCGTCCATTCAAATAGGCATCGATACACTCGAACCGAAAAGTAAGTACTATTATGCACTGTCTGCACAACTAAATAAAAATAAAAACGCGACGGATGTAATCACAACACTTTTTTTCTGCGGTGCCTTTTTTTGGACCCAATCAAACCACGGTGCCCTGGCTGTGAATAACATTAAAGGCAGAATAAAAAAAAAAAATCTGATTTTATTAATTTTAATAAAATTGAACTTAGTTACTGTATAAATTAATGCACTTTTAAACTTAAAAAATAGATAAGTAAAAATTATTGTTATTATGATTATAATTATTATACAAAAATATTATAAGGTTAAAATGAGAATATCCCGATTATACAATAGAAAATATTACATTACTTGCTATTAAGTTTTTACGAAAACGATAAGGAAATATCAATCTTGTACATTTTAAACAGTCTGTTATGAACGGTAGACCACGGTACCCTTAAAAAGTGGTCGTGGTCGTGGCCCCTAGGGCACCGCGGTGCACACTTTGGGAACCTCTGCATTACAACATTGACGGGAGGCTATGCCGCATAAACAACGATTTTGGATCGGTCGTACGATTGGCTTGCCGGAGATCGAAAACTGGCAACGTAGTGTTTCGCGTGCGACACCGGATTTCTTCTATACCATCAGTCCTGGTCAGACTTGCTTACGACGTTATACGACGGTTCCAAAGCGACACGGGCTCCTCTAGGCGGTAAAATCTATGGTTCGCGTACCATTGTTAAACGTAGAACGGTTTTTAAAATGCTGAATGTTTAAAACCGAAATAGGACCGTAAACGTCGATCTTCTCGAAAAGTTGGGAACCACGAAATACGACCTTTTCCGTCGCTATTGCGTGCACACGCGTGCACGCGGGTGCGAGTGCGCGCGCGCGCGCGGGTAGAAGTAAATACCTTATCGATTTACGCCTGGCAGCGAGCAAGGATGAAACCCGGTGCTCGGGCGACCCCCGCAAGCCGTGTGCGTCGGACACGACGTACCGACAGAAGTCTAGACCGCGCGAGTCGTCCGGACGTCACGGACCGCGCGCGCACACGCTAAAAAGCGTACCGAACGGACGATAACCCGTCACGGATTTCCGTTCCTCGTTTTCCGCCTCCAATACCGACGCTCGCATATTGCACCCACCGACCCGGACCGTACATCACCGCGACCGCGTGTACCGTGCACGTCCGAGTGTACCACCCGTGTCCGGTGGTACGCGATTGTCGAAGGCCGTCGTCCATCGTCGACGCCGGGACTAGGGCCGCGAAAATCACGGAACGAATCGGTGTACAACATCGTATCGTTAAACGCGCGCAAATGCGTTGTATGCGCGCAAAAGATATTGGGCGTTAGAAAAAAAAAGTTCGGTACAAAAATTAAAAAACAATATTACCGCGGCTTTTTCAAACGTTCACCGATATTGTCCGTCAATGTTGCACGAAATCTGCGTTCGCCGCGTCCAACATTTCAACGGACGTGCAAATGGTTACGACGACATGTATCCGAACTACCTCTACGAAGGTTTAAACGTTCTAAGACCCCCTGTACGTTATTTATGCTCGTGCACGGCTGCTAAATAAGGCGATGTTACGTGTGTACGTCTGGTAATCGGTATCGGTCGAACATGCGATAATAATTAAACTTAGCGTCTGTAAAACATATCATCATCATTATCAGGGCTCGGAAGTTCTAGCAAATGAGTATTTTTCTTGGTTCATCCTAGAACGTCCAAACCAAGACACATATATGTTTCAAACTATTTGCATATCGTACACAAAATTTAATTTTGCTATTTTTTGCGTATTTACGGGTTCTATTGCTGTTTTGTTAATTTAGGGTTTTTAGTGCTATTTCTGGGCATATTTTCACATTATACAGGAAATAATCACATTTCGCTGATAATAATGATTTAATTAGTTATAGTCTTAAAAATATTTGAAGTATTGGAAATAAATAGACATGATCAATTATTATTTTATTTTTTCATCGACAATTTGATGTACTAATAGTTAGCGACTAAATACAATCATTTAATTATAAGTGAACTTTTACAAATATATTTAATTAATTTAACATTTTTTTTAAGTTTATAATTCAATCAGTTCAAACGTCTACATACCCAAATATTTGTAAAATTACATTTAATTTTTTTTTCTAATAAATTTATAATTTTTTCAACATAAATGCACATTTTTTTTATTTTTTTTTTGCTATTTATAGCGCATATTTTAGAGTTTTTAAGTGCATATTTAAGAGCTTAAAAAGAACATTTTTAGTGCTACAACTTCCGAGTCCTGATCATTATTATGTATTATTATTACTGCAGTTGTTTGAACACTGCTCTGTATGCAGTGGCACCCGACCCTATTGCTTGGTGTAGCAACGGTGTAGGTGAGTCGGTGTAATGATATATTGATACACCTGAAAAACACGTCCGAGGCGCCACTGGCTGTATGGTCTGCGGTGTCACCACGAGTAGGAAAGTGTGTCAATCACTCAATGAATTTTTTATGGGGTCAAACCGACGGAAATATTGCAACACAGGTAAACGTTGAATGATGTGCGTACCGTTGCAATAGTATGATGGATTTTTAGCGAAATAAATGCACGAAATTAACTCGTGTACCATTTGTAAAACCAGTGGAGCCGATTCTTATGTATAGGTATTGAGGATGCAATACCAGACGGCTAATGCCGTGGGTTAGGCAGATACCAGAATGTACAAAATAATGCGATTTGGATTTTGGACGTAAGACTGTTACGGAACTACGGTTATAACTCGATAACTATGACTTCGCTTATGATTGGCCGTTATGATCACATTTTGTTTTACCGTATGAAACATGTATCGGCGCCGCTGTTTGAAACGTGTGTTTTCAACAATTACGATGCGCGCGCGTGATATTCTCTGGACAATAAAACATTTTCAGATGTACATGTATAAATTAACAAAAACGATAAGATCACAATAAAAATAGTTTGTCTTTCGCGAAATTCAATTACTGAAACACGTCTTGAGTTTCTCAGTTCCTGCACCACACGTACACATAATACTAGAGCGTATCTTACGCGCTGCCATTGCTTTCGTTAATCGGCCCATACTCGCGCTAATTATATCGAGACCATTCATTTATTTTTTAACATTATCAGGTATTAAGAACTAAGAAGGACTATTGTACAACAACTGAGAACATGTATCACGTGGCATCTTAATCTACGTGCGCGGTACCTATCAGTATTATAGATTTTTTTATTAGTCATTAAACATCATGTGGTTGTTCGACCGCACATATGTTTGTTTTGCTACACGTTTTTTTCGTGCACGTCAAAACAACTGAATCCAAACGAGTAACACCACGAGTTCAACCGCCATACACGATTGCAACAACGCACGAAATCAATAAAATTATTTCACTAAAAGATTCACGTGAGGTTCTGCTGTACAGACATCGAATGACTGACCAACTGGCCGTAGATCGACCACGGTAAGGCTCGCTCGTCGCGTTTCTGTCCGCGCAACGATTCACACCCGACGCGGAATCAGACATGTTGTTTACGGTTACTGCTACTACTGCACAACATTGGCTTGTAACTACGTTACAATATCTGCGTATTGTACATCAGTCAACGTTTGTATCGCGTACGGTTTGAGTGTGTTTACCGTAGTAGGTTTGGTGAATTCGATTCGAGCACAACGTTTTGGAAAGCGAAACGATGTGTTCTTACCGCATCGAATCGTACCGACGTTATTAACAGTTGTATCCGAAGATTTCGAATTGCTTTTAGCGTACGTATCCGAAATATTAGACGTGCACCTCGACACTATCGCATTAAACATTTTGGGATATGATTATTGGATCGGGTTTTGTTATAAAATTCATAATTTACGTACGGAATCAAAGTTCTAAGTTTGCGTTTAAGGATTTAAGTTTTATTTGCTTCTCCCACGCATTGTTGCTCTTAGCGTTCAAATGCATAATCAGTTCGAAATAATATGGTTAAAAGCATTCGTTTACATGTCGGTTTTTATTTTACGATTTCGTTTAAAAAATACGATGAATCGGCAGTTTATTAGTGATATGTATTAATATGTTATAATTATCGGATAATTTAATCATTGTAAAGACGCATGAAAATATACTCAAATTGAAGAAAAAAAAATTAACAAATAAAAATATTTACCAACAAAGACGCGATAAGTAAACAGACTAAAACTTTAACATATCAAACGAAAACCTTGAGAAAAAAATGGACATTACATATTATATTATAAAATATTCGTAATACGTGCACGGTTGGCAGACCGTATAGGATACGGTGTAAGAAACCAATAACTCATATCTACGCTGTAACTTCTACTTCAATGGCGTTTAGCCACCGAAACCAGGTGCGTGGGTGTTTTATGTGGCGGGGGTGGTGTTAATAGAAATAATATGCAACCGGTGTGGTTAAAATTTACGATCAGCAGAGCACTAACAATAATAATATTACACCGTGTGTTATCACGGTGAAGAATAAAAAATTAAAATATCAATCTCACATAAAATTTTTGTTGTTATATTTTTAAGCAGGATGTGAGTCAAAAACAACATTTTACGGTGGAAACCCCAAGTGATATATAATGACACCCAAGTGATAATACGATATCCTGTTTAAGTTATCCTCGTTTGATTTTTTTTTTTTTTTTTACTTTATTTTATATATTTTACAATTCACTGAGTTTTGGTACGATTGCCATACAGAAGAAAATATAATCGGTATGTCGTTAGACTCAAACAAGAATAACATTATTTTCGATTCCTTTTTTTGAATAATTTTTAGCATGTGATGAGGCAAGAGAAAATAAAATCAGAAAGAGTGGTTATGAAATTGAACGTTGAAGGGAAAAAAGGAAGAAGAAAACCAAAGCAAAGATGATTGGATACGATTGAGAATGATATGAAGGCTGTTGGTATGCGCGTAGGGGATGTAGAAAATCGTGACGAGTGGAGGTTTAGGACAAAGGTGACCGTCCCTAAATAGTTGGGGGAAAGGCGAGGGAGAAGAAGAAGAGATTACGTTTTTGGAATAAGAAGTCATTTTTTTTCAAAGATTCTTTTTAAGTTGTGAAAGCTAAAAAAAAATTAATTTACTAGAGTAGCAGTGTACGTGATTTTGGTTTCTACATTATTCATCACACACTTAACTAGTATAGATTATTCACAATACCAATATTATTTTTATTGATTACTGTTTTAAAGTATGTGGTGTATTATTTAGTCGATCTAAAATCTCACGAAATAACGTCTAAGAATATATAGAATAATAATTGAAACTATGCCGCTCGAGCTAACTATGACGTGCATCGTCTAATCTAATGACCAAGTTAGAAAAAAATAACGTAAAAATTGTATTGGAATCAATTTACAATATGTTGTTTACTAACTAACTAATCTTTAAGATTTATAAATAAAGAGTTAAAGTAAGATACAAGGATCTTCAGTGCAACAATTAAGTTGCGACAAAATTTTCTCACGAAAAAGCTTACTAATCAGTAGTTACTCGTATTAACTAAGCTGATAGATTATGAAGAAAGTAATAAATTGGGTTTGATTGATAAACATATATACCACGGTATATTTTTTTTTCGAAAATGTGATGGGACAATAATATTATTTTCTGTTATGGCCTCGAATATAGACGGGTTAATGATTGAAGGATTCTCTAGCGACCAACTTTGCAGTGCCAAGTTCGGAATCGATCATATCAGAAATCGTATGGGAATCGTATCAGATGGTCCAGATTGTCTTTCAAGTTATCAGAGACGTAAGTCAACCCGGGGATAGGTCCTATGACCAAGAAGACGGACAACATACTGCCATTCGAAAGTAGAATTTAGTGATTTAAGCGTGTTCTGTGGTAAACCACGTAAAAACTGGTATCAGGTTATGTTTCAGAGCGCGAAGCCACAATGTGCTACTACCCGAAAAGATGATAGATAGTGAGAAACACATGGCTAATATTTAATAGATAAAAAATAACATGAACTGCTTAAAAATATACTCCTAAAGTCCGGTGAACTTGAGGAAAACACAGTAAATATTTTCGCTTTTTTATAATTTCTTTATCAAAAATTTGATCTTGATCGTTTTTTGGAGCAATTTTTTTAAAAAATATATAACATTGTAATTTATATTATCCCAAAATACGAGGAATAATATAGGAGAAACGAGAAATTGTTTTCTTTTTTCTATTGAATTTTAGGTATAATATTAAATGTCTCTTAATAAAAGTGCCATGAAAGAAATTGGGCTATGATAAACTTACGATAAGTGTCAGCACTGGGTCTATAAATGTAATATACAAGCATACAAAATTACTTATTAAAAGTATTATTAAAAATTAATGTTTTCGACCGTCAATACGTTTCTACTAGAATAAAATCTTCAAACTTGTAATGTTTTACTGGTGTCATACATTGTAATTAGACACATTAAATCATTTTTAATAGATTTTAAAAGTGTTGGACACTTGTATATATGAATATATTTAGTCGAGTTGTTTACATTTCAACGTGTAGTGTTTTCGAACTCATAAAAAGAAAAACAAAAAAATGTTTATTTTTAAATGAGTTTTCTTTAAATACTTACTGAACACGTTATATTGATTGACATTTTAAATTTTATCGTAAATGTAATAAATAAGTTATTGTGCCTAAATTAAAAAAAAAACAATTAACGACAGAATTGTTTGTTATAATTATAAATAAGGATTAATCAAGTAATTCATTATATATTATAAATATATAAATTATTATTATTTCTAGCAATCACGATCTATAAAAACAAATAACAATGCATACATTTTAGCTTTTTATTTTATCAAAATGATTACTTAAAATTTTACTCAATACTTTCATTTAATTCAATTTGATGAAATTTCGTGTAAATTAAATAATTCGTAAAATTCAATAATAATTTTAAATTTGTTTTTTTTTTTCGTAATTACGATTAATTGTTTATACAGTGCTTATTTCGTTTGATGTAGTAATACATATAATATTTTTACGTCAAACCGAAGTGTACTAAATGTGGCGGTCGAGTTTTACGATGTTTATCTATTTCAACATGAAAATTTTATGACAGCTTTATTCAAACGATATTATTCTCAAGTTTTTTATTTTTATTTTCTGAAGAATAAAGTATTGAATTTGAACATTCAAAATTTCGAGCATAACATAATTTGTACTATAAAGGTAAATATATACTACTATATGACTTTAAACTACTAATTTTTTATGGTCGTACAAAAAAAAAAAAAAAAATGTAAACATTTTTCATTCCATGTATTGGTTTTTTTTTTTATTTTTATAACATACTCATTTACTATCTACAAGGTTAGTTATTATGACCGTAATAATATTATACTGTTAATTCAAAACCATAATAGTTATTCGGAAAAAAAACGGTAGTTATTATCTTATTTTTATATAACACGGTTAAGCTGTTCAATGTTTCTTAATATTTTAATTTTTTTCGTTCACATACTGTATATCTATATTTCCATCGATTTCTATAATGTTTAGTTATTGCGACACAGCGCACTCCATTCGATCCATTCGGATCCATATTGGTACTCATATTATAATAAACAGTTAATAAACGCAAATAATAGACTATACAATATGAACTTGTATGGCAATAGTCATACTGCCTGATTGTATATAAGAGTTATACTTAACATTTTGAACTAGAAATTTAACCCTTGATTAATAATATGATTGATAACCGTTAGTCCTAACCCTTGGTCATTTAGAATAAACAAACAAAATATGACGTTTGTCCGCGAAAAAAATTAACATGCTACTTAAAACGTCCTTCGTGGCAATTACACCGGAATTAATATATTAAATATATTATATGGTTAAATAGCAATTACGAATGTTTTTGGTTCTTCTAATAAATCTATTAATGTTTATCGGAAAAACAATACCGTTTAAAAATATTATGTTTTATGGATGAACTCATTACAACGCGTGCTTAATATATGTTAGTATAGTGTTTTACAAATTTTTATACCGTTGTAAGTGCATTGAGTAAAGTCCCAGTTTTATTTCGAAAGAGAAAAAATGATGACGTTAACCAGCAAAGATGAATGAATACAATTTTTATAGTCAGTACATTCTTATACTTATTATAATTTAATTTAAGTTTTAACAAACGGGCAAAGTCCATTTGAAAACATACACTAGCCCACACAAGTTTTTTTAAATGTTTTGGAACGATGCTCGACCAAACCTAACGTCGAGCTGAACAACTAAAAAATGGTACACGAACGTTATTTTTGCAATACTTTGTTTCTCTAGTCACCAACCTTTTCATATTTTTTATTTTTTTATTTATTTTTTGACGGTTGGTTCTATTTTGTGTAAAACACAATAATTTATTTATGTTTTTCATGATGTTTGTATAAAATTGTGAAGACGATGACTTGTAAGCACTACATGTACCTTCTTTTTCGCGAAAACTGTTGATTTTTTTATGCGTTATATCAAATTTATTTGCTCGCAGTATAACAATTAGGTATTTTAAAATTTCCCGAATCTTTCAAACTTCAATTTTTCTCATTTAATAAGAATCCCCAAAAATTGAATATCATAGCCTCAAAATTTAAAGTTAATAGTTTCATATTTACTAAGTGATAATCCGACATGTAAACTGTATTTAAATTCATCAAAGGACGATATGATATTCATTAATGCCAACATATTATATTTATGTTCAACATTAATCATTCTAATAAATTGCTATGAAATTTATCATATAAATATTATATATTAGTTATAAAAACGGTTCCAACCAACTTATAAAATTATTTTAAATTCATATATAGTTATGTAATACGATCAATTGTTTTTAAGCTTATATACATTTAAAATTTGTATAAAAATAACGAAATCACTTGTAATTTTTCTTATCTCATTCTTCTAACAGACAGGTTTTGACTTTAAAACAAAATTATATTACTAAGATAGTTTTAAGATGCTTTGGCAACATGACAAATATTACCGTACGATCTGTTTTTAAACACTTGGATCTAAATCAGATCATATGTTTAGAGGAGATGATATTATTTTATATCAAAATATTTTGTAATTAGTAGATCGTAATAATAAATAGAGAGTGACCTAATATTATATCAACGCTTCTTATTGTTTTGTCGTGTTTCAAATTTCGCCGTTTATATTTAGTTACAATGCATATATTATTGATTTTTGTACCACAATAATAACGAGTAACGAAAAAAATTTTTTTTTAAAAAACAGTCAGAAATTTACGGTTTTCATAAATAAATTATTAAATCACCATTATGTACGTATTCAAATTTACCGATAATTCTCTGAGCACAAATATATTTACACAGTAGACATTCTATTTATACTTGTACGTTGTGTATAATAATAAACGCAAAGGAACAAATTTGTTTTCACCTTACTACTTAAATAGCATTATGCAATCTGAACACAACGAAATGTCTGAGCGCTCAGACATATTCGAAACGCTATAGAAATAATGTTCTTAACTATATAGATCAAAGTATAATCCAAACTAGTCTCGTATGAAATCATCACTTATCGGTACATGTTTTACTTCGCAGATCAATCAATCAACGTCTTTGCTACAGAATTACCTTGACTGTTGTCCTGGAGACGATTTCATCATTAGTTATTAAATTCAAAAATGCTTTTTTTGCCTTTACAATTAATATTATTCGCATGGTGCATATAGTTTTTATTCAGCTAAAATGTAAATAAATTTTTAAACAATTTCATACTTTTGGTTATTATATGCTTATTTTTTATTATTAATATTATTATTTTTTTTTTTTTTTGTAATGCCAAACATTCGATGATTTTTTTTTTTTATTATTTCGTTTACGCCGAAAATAAAATACTTAAAAAATATATACTAAAAAAAAAATTAAACTAATTTATACATTTTTTGAACTAAAAAATAGCTTTACAATCTATTTATCTCACTTATAAATTATAATCAATACATCTATTTAACTTTAGAGTACCTTGAATACATGTCATAATTGTACATACGTCTTGCGAATGATACTTGTGTTACTTTAAAATACATTTTATAATTTTAAACATATTTATCTATTTAATTGTAATGGTTCTGAGATTATTTTAAAAATCAATAATAATGCTATTGTAGTATAAAAAGTTGTTATAAAATTGCTAAACTAACAAAATCATGACCAAGTCAAAAATTTACTTCTTTGGTTATTATTAATACACATTTGTTGATAATACATACACATCAATTATAGTTGTTCAAAAAAGTTAAGTTAAAAACGAGACCGTTTTGAAATCCAAAAACTGATCGATATAATATATAAAACTAAAAAACAAAATGAGAATCAAGGAAAATATTTTTTATGCATGCTGTAAGTCTTGTTTTTACGAAGTCTTTTCACTAAAGCTGTCGTTTTTGTACGTGTATATCAATACACGTGTACATTTAGTGCATATCTATTAAATACTAAAATGTATAAATATCCGTGTACTTGATTACACGTGTTTATGAAGTTCGTTTACATGTGTATTAAAATTATCCGTGCACTAAAATTCCAGTATTTTTATATGAATATCGTAAAATAATGATAACAATTTTCAATGTAATAAGTTAGGTAGGTTAATGGGGCTTTTTAATAGGGCTATGGTACCATATAGTGTTGGGAATTATCTAGATACATTTATCTAGATGAGTTATCTAGATAAAAACTACTTATCTATTATTTTATCTAGATAAACTTAGTTCAAGTTATCTAATGTTTAATCCAGATAGAAAAAAGTAGTATCTAGATAAATTTATCTCGATAAATTAATTCTAAATCGCAAAAAATGAACTGTTTCAGTCCTGAAATAAATGAACTTTTCATTGAATATTTGTGCTCTTTCTTTTGTCCTTTAATTTAATTTTTTTTTTTTTTATATAATATATCTGGATTGTATTTTTGACTATTTTTGGCGAGAATACTAAATATAACAATTCTAGATACACTAAATTACTTTATTTAGTAAGGTGCAAATAATATGAAATGAAATTACTATTAATTCATCATTTCTTTCGGTTATTTAAAAAAATTGATATTATACAACAATTTTTTATCTAGATAAAAACGTTATTATCTTTATCAAGTTAAAATTAAATTTTTTTATCTTTTTCTGTATCTAGATAACTTTTTATAATATTATCTTTATCTTATTTAGATAACATTATTGTTATCTGGACTCAAGACTGGTACCTTATAATGTTCATGAATATTAGTTATACAATTATAATACTAATAGTTTAATTTAACCTTAATAAGAAAAATTGTTGTTAGTGTGCTTATTATTAAGTCATACGAATAAATAAATAAATGTAATAGTTATTTTTTTTACATAAAATTAATTTATTATTATTAATGTATTTATATTTACATACCCCTACGCAGTACGGTTTCATGGTTTCACTGATTTTCTAACACGCTGAATTTACGTCACGCGTATATGAATGAAATGATTTCTTAGAGATTTAAATATATATATAAATATGTACATGTGTATACAAACGAAAAAATAAAATAGAATATAAAATGTAAATCGATTACATTATAAAAAATCAAAACTATAATGAAATATTACTTACACACTTCAATTATTTATTTCATCATTGATTTCGGTCGTCGATAAAAATAAAGAAGGACGACACTATGATAGAGCTCTTGGAAATCGTATCACATGCCAATTAACAAAAATCGTACCGGGAAATATTGTAATGTTTTTTTATTTATTAATTTATTCATTCCAATTTCTTTTTTAAACGCTTCGACCCCGTATTAGATTTTATTACAAATTGAAATATTACTCGTGTAAAAATCGCAGTTGATGTGCACACAACAAAATGAATTCACAGGAAATTTAAACGTTTATAAAATGCAGTTGCTTACGTTCGTCCGATAAACGATGTTAATGGTAATAATGTAGGTCAGTCTACCTTGCGCAAAAATGGCTCAGTAAGTTAACGTCTTATGGTGTTTAACATCACTTGACTAAAATATACTGTAATGGAGGGCTCGAGTAATGTTCAAAAGTAATGGGTTTACGGGTATGGTTATCCAAAAAGAGCTCGAATAATTAACTCATCATTACCGAACAAGGGACAAGGAACAACGTAATCTAAATGAGGGACGTACAATCAAACGACGTTATTGAGAGTCCGCACGTAGTACTAATGAGTGCTCAGAAATCGACGAGATGGTCTGTTAGATAGTTGTTTTATTTACACTTCGACTTCGATGTAAACACGAGATGAAATAATTTTGGTAAAAACGATGTCATATGTATACATGAGTTTTTACAGTGGTGAGGCGAAAATGGGTCCAAAACGGACGAATGCCCATTTCAAACTTTGAAAGGACAGCGGATGTCCTCTAGCAACAATATTTGTTACACAATATTACTGTATTTTTTGGTGCTATAAATTATTATTATGTAAACTAGCTCAAGTACCAGTTGTCCAGTTATTACATTTTTGTTGAATTGAAGAATAGAGAGACATTATACATTTTTAAAGGGTGGGTGGGTGCCAAAAATGCATGTTTACCCTTTGCAAATCCTGTCGACACGCACTGCAAATACATTACATGTATGCTACTGACGATGTGTACTGCAGGTTATGTATCATGTCGCTGCCTTGAAACGAGTTTACCTCTCTTTAACAATCGAACTTGTGCAGGAGACGCAAAACCGTGATGAACCGTTTCTCGCGCACAGGAATTATGGGCAGTAGAACTACGATCATGGGACTCAGGTGATAAAGTAAAACTGGTGCCCTATAACTATTTAAATACTCGTAGTAATTTTTTTTTTTTTACAACACTACTTACTTTAAACGCGCTACTCAATTATTTCATGTTAGAAAAACCTTCCAAGTTTACGCCTATGACGGGACCCTCTTTGAATCTTAGGGACACGATATGTTGGACTTCAACCTCCATTCCGGTCGTTGTACCACTGGCCGTGGGAACAACGATGGGAATCGCGGTCCAGGCGGATAATATAATAATGTAATCGTTTATCATAATAGATTGTTGTCCACCATCGGAAACGTAAATTTGATCAATTTCATCGTGATCGATGCAGTATAGTAAACGTGCAAGAGCATTGAATGTAACTTTACAAATCGTATCGTTCACCCTACGTAAACTGCACAAAGAGCTACTGTATACTTGTACTCGGCATTCGTTGACGTTGCATCATTCGTTTTCGTCGGTTTAAGGCTTAAAATTTAAGTCTTGGAAAAATAAAAAAAATCCAACGGTCATTACGATAACGGCTATCGCGATCGTCATCGCAAGCGATTCTATATCAAGGGCCACAAAAAAACGGCTTGAACTCAACTAATAGAAGTAGTGTCAAACAGACGCTCCCTTCCCTCTTGTTGCCATTTTAAGTACTCTATGTTAACCTATTTACTCATTGTATTATTTCGTATGTACGGATTGTAATTATCTTTTATAAACAAGGAAAAAAAACCTCAACTATATTTGGGTTTTGCCGCTACCAAGGATCGAGGTTTCCGACGTCAAAACGATGCACAAGCTCCATGCAAGTGTACGCACGTTCAAAGAGCCTCGAATGTAATTGTAACTACCGGTCTCCAGTAAATAGTGGTGATTTGAAACACACGAATTTCGAAGTGTACAAAGCCCGTATACATAGATTAGTTATTCGTTTCGAAATTGACTACTGGTGTAGTGCTTTCTATTGTACTGCAACTGAAATCTATTTCATGATGTCGAATGCACGTTTCGGAAGGAAAACATCGGATCGTCGGCAACAAAGTCTAATCGACATAAATATTGTGCACCTCGATTTGTTTGTCAATGTTCGTTGCCAACGATTGGCGTCATGAAAAAGAAATATACGAATAAATAGACCATTTTTGTAACTTGTGTAATATATATTTTTATACATATTTTTTTATATTTTTATTTCACTTGTGCGGTCAACAAGTCGACAATACCTTAGTTCCGAAAAAATCTGCAGTCCGTCAGAACAATCGATTTCAGAACAGGTTTTGTGAGAAAATAAAACAGTTTAAATCATGTGTGTGTATCATATAACTCACTGTCCCATCTATGATTTGAGATTCAGAGTTTACATAATCTTACGACAATATTAATCGGACTGTGCAGAGTTATAAGAATATAGAAATTGTATAATATTATAATATTATTAAAGCACTGATAAAAAGGAAAAAATTGGTTTGATTAAACTTTATTATTAAATTTGTACACCACTTAGTACGCCTTCTAAATGCTGATATGAATAATAAGTCCAAATTTCAATTATTTCAGATAATCACTATTTTTGGTATAACTGAAATATTTTTTTCAACATATATAGCGGTATCGCAGTAAATGTTTTTGCGTTTACATCGACTACTATTAGAAAAATATCTGTTCTAGATTCGTCGGAATCAACACGAAATTTCCAATCGATTAATACATAATATATTTCGTTTTAGGCGGTATGAAGATAGTTTCAAACAAAAAAGTTTTCAAGTATGAAAGAGAAAAACACCTGCGTTGCCACGAAACCACAATTATTTTGAACATTATCTAAAAAAATGATCCAACAATTATTAACTTCAAAAATCGAACAGAGTTTGAACGTATCCAATCACATTGTCGGATAAAATGCTACAATACTGGGCCGGAGGAATTTGGCAAATAGTTTTTCTTACCAATACAATACCCTTACGCTTAAAACGTGTTTATTACGGTCCATTATAACAATAAATATTATTCATTGACGCGTGCTACTTAAAATTCCACACCCATACGTATTTGAATTAAGAATAATGCATTTCAATCCACGAGTACTATTTTTCCTTTAACCACGCAGTTAGGTTAGTATTATTTTACAGCTTTTTAAAAAATAGAAAGCGCTCGAAGAACGAATATCAAGTACCATGTACTTAATAACGTGTGTTCGGAAATAATGATTTTTTTCTTTTTAAATCGTGTCATTCCGACGGCTTATCCTCGCTTTCGGAACGGATTTAAATAAATAATATTACACGCTAATCACATTCGATTGTAATTAAACATACAACATTATTGTATACAAAGAGTTTGTTTTTATTGTTGGATGCGTACGCGATTACCACAACAGTTCTATAAATCAATTGCACTACAAGGCATTCATTACTTTACGATAGCAATGAAGACAATACGCAAAACAAGTTGGAAGTCGTTCACTTTTACGATTATGAATCGTTTTTCGCGTGCACATTATTTTAATCACTGAATTATATGAATAATACTAATAAAAAAATTTTTGTGAAATAAGTTTCGAGTTCACTGTAATAGTTCATGACATATATGATTTAGATGATTCTAGTGATTAAATTATTTTTACAATCTGTATGGATTTATTTTGAGAAAATTGTTTTCCATAATTGTCTACGTACATAAACTTGTTAAACTTATCTATTCGGATTCGGAAATAATTTTCTAACAAGGTCCACCCTTTGACTTTTTTCATTAAGTTTTTTCAATAACGTATTTTATATTCTTATACAAAATTGCAATTCATTATTATAACAATAATATTGCTGCAACCGAGTTCGATTAATGGCAAATAAGAACTATAACATATATTCTGAGTACAAAAGTTACATAAATTGTGTAGTTCTACTGACGTTAGGTAGTCGAATATCCAATACTGGACGGTTGAACGTATTCATAAAGTTGATTCGAAATGTTACACTCTATGTGGTGATACGAACTAGCACTTGTCGAGCAAAGTTAAGAATCTATTCTGTCTACAGTCGTATACGGTTCGATTGATTTTTTTCGTACATTTTTTTTTATAAAACAGCGTTAAAAGAACCCCAAAGTATTTCCCCAGTGCGTTTTCTCGGGAACAAATACATTACACACAGTTATTAAAGGTACGTAAGTGTTTTTATGTAACGTACACAAATAGTTGACTTAGTCAGTTTTTTTTTTAAATATAACAACACCCTCCGGAACACGTATAACTGATTATTACATATTTACATAAATAATATTTGTACACAATCGCTCGGTCGCATTTAACGCTTGCATGTGAAAAACAATGATGACTAGTTTCGATAACATTACTTTGTCAGATTTGGGACTATAGTTTTTAGGATAAGTGAAATATCGTTCGATCAAATCAGTGACTCTACATTATTTCAACGGAATAGTCCATGAGGGTAAGAGTTATAATAATAGCAATTACTAATTGATTTAACGCATGCGGACAATCATACCACGGGATTCAAAAACTTAAATATGTATGCCTCGATAACAATTTATTATAATTATTATGATACCGTATATATAATTGACACGCGGAAGCTATAAAATATGTTTAACTATTCCGTTAGTGAATTGGTCTGAGTGCGAGAATGGAGTGGGAAAGACAAGGGAGAGGAGATCCGTTCTACCAGCGGTAATAATAATATTCGTCGAAATCATATATTAGACGATACAATATGATGTTGTGAGTAGATTTGTTTTGATTTTGATTTTTCCAAATATTATGAGTGAACAGACAGTAGGGTTTTATTCAAATGGTTTATTAAAATTTCTGTCTAGATGAAATTTACATTAGAAATATATTTAATGGATTCATCGAGTCATCGTTTGTTATTAATGATAGTTCACAATTTTACAAAATCGTATTATTATAACTATTTAATAAGTTTTTTAACAGAAGACTTTTAATGCTGTTCGATTCAAATGATTTTCAAACTGTCTTCATTATCATACTATTTTAAAATTGAAATAAAATTGAAAATTAGTAATAGTAAGCGTGTTCGTATCACTCAAACCACTTAGTATTTACTAAATTTCAAACAATTTATTCTCAACAGCGGGTTTGTATAAGAGACAACAATAATAATTGTAAAGAGCTAGAGTTTTCTATAGTTGTTTTTCTTCTTAAATTTCTGCCTATATATATACTAAGTAAACGGATACGTTTTGCAATTTATTCTTTTAAGTCAAACCGTAAGCAAATAATTTTATTTTCAAGTTTTCAGAAATACATTTTTTTTTATTCGTCTGTAATTAGCATTTTAAATAAATGGTTAAATAGATTGCGAATGTCTGTAAAAAATGTCTAGAGAATAAAATTTAAACTTTTTAATCACTCCTTTCTTCACGTGTAGTAGTACACTTAATGGTATTGCGTTGTAATCCGATTTCATTTTCGTTCGTGTAGTCTGATTATTTGCACTCGAACAGTTATTGTACACATAAACAAGTTGTACGTTCACTCGTGGACAGTAATATGCGACATCACACAGACCATCGAAACGTAACATTTAAATGTTATAACGTTTAAAAACGTGTAAATGTATAAGATGTCGTATATACATATAGGTAGATTATTATTATTAAAAAACAAAACTCTAAATACGCAGACATGGTGGAGTGGTATATGGGCGGAGAGAAAGGTTTACGGCCATAAAGAACATTCAGGTTCATGAAATTGTTTTTCATTTCTCCGAAATGCACTAAAAAACGTCGTAAATGATACGGAGGAAATGATTTTCAATTGCGATCATAAATCATCCACGTGTTCACGTCAACTCGTTTCGAGTCATTGCGTAGGTAGAGAACCGTGTAGACCAACTGATAAGACCTGTTGGTTATTACCTTTCGTTATTGATTTAGAATTTTTTTTTTACTCCTCTTCCTCCCCTCGGACCTACTATGTGCACTCGAGTAGCGAACAACGGGTCCTTTTCGGAATCAACTACACCGTACAGAAATATTGTAACGCGCGCAACGCTGTCATCGTATTATAATAATAAAGTCAAACGATTCGTTAAAACGGCTGGTCGAATGATACAATGTAAAAAATTGTAATGTAAAACATAATAACGATCGTATATAAGGCGTAAAAACAGATTACTTTACGAGTGTTGTGCAAGGGGATCGTTTTTGTTCGAATAAAACTTATCACAGTTGTACATTAGTACTTATCATCCACAACACCCGTGTAAGGAGCACTGAAAAACACTAAATTGTCCTCGAACGATTTCAAAGGGACAACGTGCTTAGTGATTAACGGACGAGAACCTAATGTTATCAGTTTTCTTTTCCTTCACAGAACACCGTAATTATTCGTCGCAGAGTCGCGTTACAAATATTTTAAACCTCATCGGACTATATTAACTGCGTTTGTATGAATATACAATACGAGATCGAGTTCAGTATTTTTTTTCCGACCACACATGATATCTCATGTGGTAGATTAGAGTCAACTTACGACCCGTCTGTCTTCGTAGTAGAATAATAAACGAAGAATAATATATATAATGCGTAATAATGACCGCAACGATAAGAAACTGTTTATTATTTTTTTCGTAAATTGATTTATAGAATACATTGTATCAATATAAACTCATTTATTTAAGATAAATGTTTGTTAATATTGTTATGTAATTAGATTTCTTCGTGTTCGTACGATAAAGACGAACAAATAAAAATTTTAAAAAAACACGATATCGACAAATAACCGTTAGTAGATAGTAAAAAAATCGAATTCGACTTCTACTAGTAGAATCGCGTTGATCCGATGTAGGTACATTACGCTTATACGCGAATAGTAGAAAATATTGGAATTCTTGAAAATGATTAACGAACCTGTTTAAAAACCGAATCACGAATTCTAGTAATCAAAATTGTATCACTAGAGGAGGTGTTTTGTTCGTTGAATCTAGATTTTCATAAGACTACACGTTTTCACGTTTGCTGTATAATTATTATAATTTCGTCCAGCGTAACGTGCGTTCGCAATAAACAGCGGGCAAAATAATTTTTTTGTTTTCGATAAAATTAAATAGTTGAAATCCGTTGTGTAGGTACTCAGTATATTCCTACAGTATTATTGATTTTGGGCTGAAAATCGATCAACATGAACACATCTATAAGTGGCGTTGGTATGCTCTCTTACATCTCACAGCTTAGTTCCGAAATTCGAAAAAATACACGCGCCCACACGTGGCTTAACCTAACCTAACCTAACTTTGATCGAGTGCAATACACAATGTAAAACTTTGTTTTATGACACTGCGTGAACGGTTTAGAATAACGAGTTGTGTTTTCGGTACACGCACGCGCGCAAAACGGTGAAAATACGATGATCATGTGTAGCTTTGGAAGTAATTGCACGTGAAACCGATAAGACCGCGTTTGAACGTACTCGTACGTATTATAATATTTACGTACGGCATACACTCTGGCCGAACGGTTTGCATGTGATCGATTTATCGTAACAACGACGAGACTACGTTGTGTGAATAAGGGAAAAATATATAAACCGTTTTGTTGTGTGCACGATTGTGCGTGTAACGCGTGTACGGCTAAAATTGAACCATAATGGGCCGGCGGCAACGTTGAACGCACAAAACAATATAATTAACGATATTACTCCGTACGGTCCAATTAACCGGCAAAAGAGAACCCGTTTATTATTATTATTATTATTATTATTTTTTTTAATAATAATAAAATATCAGTGCGCGCGCATTAAAATTCATAAGTCTCGCGCGTTGGAGCCAATTTAACACGCGTGCGAATGTGCGTACGTGCGCTTAGACCGCCGGTTGATTTCTTTAAAACACGATAATTATCATTTGCGCGGGTACGTTTTCTCACGACGAGCATTTCCTCCCGCACCGCCTAGTGTTGGCCGTTGCGTAACGAACACTGTGCGTGCGTGTTCTCGATATCATATGGTTGCGCACAGTGCTTGATTTGGCAAAATTGAAGAAGGGGGACTCTGTTTGCTTAAAAAAAAAATTGCGTCCCTCCACAAAACTTGTTAAGCGTTATAATTATAACGTGTTAATAGTAGGGGGACGCTAAAATTCCTAAAAATTAGAAGGGGTACTCTGTCCCCCTGCGTCCCCCATCAAGTCGAGCGCTGGTTGTGCACACCGGTAACAGTTCGATTATTCGCGCGTAACCGTAAACCGTTGGAAAATAAAGGGAGACGCTGGCAATGAATCGGTATCGCCGTAATCAACACTGACCGGATATATCAATGGATACACGTTGCCGTGTGCGTGTGCGGTGTATGCATCGTATCAGACGGTAAGGAAATCGATAACAATTTAATTATATTCCAAAGGGCTTCTTTGACCTTTGCGCGTTAAACGATTGAGATTCTCGGCAATACGAGCTTCGGCCGCGACGCTATTGCTGCACACAACGAAATCGATCTAACAGCGAGCGCTGCACCGCCGCCGCCGCCGCCGCCCCTTCCAGTCCTCTAATACTTGCCTACGGTATTGCCAAGCCAAACAATTATTATCCTTGGGGCGCGTTTAAATATACGTTTAAACAGGCGGTACAGGCGGGTACATTTCGATGTGAAACCGCGTACGCGGTAGTGAGTGTGGCTATCGACGTTTTCGGTTGCGATTATTTTTTTCGAAACGAAAGTGAAACTATTGCAACTTATCATTGAGCGAACATCGACGATACGTATTCTCGACTCGATTGAAAATCGTAACGTTTCCCTGTGCACTGGCGAAAAATCGAGAGTCGAATTCGATGTTTTTAACCCCTAAGAGACTTTGGCAACGTTTCTTAGAATTTTACTACCCACAAAGAGAATCTCGAGTTTCATTATTATTATTATAATTACGTGTACGCTGTGCATATTATTATAGGTGTATAGATAAAGAAGCAAGGAAGAATAATTAACCATAACCGTCGTTAGTGTATGTTAGTTGAACACACATATATTTTAAAACGATTTGTTTAATCCGTAAAACCATGAAAACGCCCAATGTTAGTATGTTAGTTGTGTTAATATATATAGTATAGCGTTAGTATTAATAAGGGTTAATAAGCATTTTGAAAACTCGTATATTAATTAAGCGATTGTTATTTTTAACGCATAAACGTTTTAAACGACAGTTTTAAATGATTGGTATTATTACAAGTAGGTACAACTTGTCACGCTAGGAAATGTACGTTTTATATTTCGTCATGTGGTGAATTATATTTTTGTACTCGATTGCAATAAAACACGTCTCGCGTGTTTGTTATATTATTATAAAAATTTTGAAACCATAAAACAAAATGTTTTCATCGATACCTACCTACAAATATTATGATAATCTGACGTTTTATTCCTTTATGAATATGTTATTGCCTAGGAATTCATGGTCTTTTGGGCGTAATTTAAAAGTTTATATCGAAAAATTATAATCGTTTTGGCAACATGATGACTATATGGCTATGTTATATTGGCTATACATAGGGTTTGTACACGCGCGTTTGAAACGAGAAGTGAGACACTGCGTGATAGGCGAATAAAACGCCTCGTAGATCGTCGTCGTCGTATTACTGTATGATACATTTTATTTCCATACATTAATTTTGAAATTAAAATAACAGCAATAACGGAGACCGGAGGCCATTGAATCGTGGATGGAAAAAAGAAAATAATAGAAAACACTTTCGCTCGACTTCTCGTCGCGTCTCCGCGATCGTTTAATACACCTCCGCTTCGCGACAATGACGACGAATAATAATAAATAATATTATACTATATTAAATTGTTCATCAGACAAAATGTCAATTGTGTCGTGGATAGAGTTGGTGAACCGCTTTTTCTATATACGCGTCTTGCACTGTATATACCACGTTGTACTCAAATGTATAGTCCAGTGACCAATCGTTACAACGTAACATATGCACGTGATACCGCCGCCGCTGAGTGGGCTTATAATACCTTCGGTTTTAAGTCAATGTGATTTAATGTTAATGTTTTACGTATATTGTGAGCAAGTTTGTTAAATGAAAATCGTGACTGTGTCCGTAGGAAAACGAATCACTGCGTGGAAAGTTGTAGAGCCATGGCTAGGGAGCCCTATCGCGGTCGACCTATTGGTACGATATTAAGTCGTTGTTTGTCCAACAGAGGTTCTTGTAAATCTTGTAGTCTAAAAATGCCATCGATTGTTACCATAAAATATAAAGGTCAGATCACGTTGTTACTTATTTTAATTTAGTTTTGTAAACGTCCCCGCGAGTATCGGATATTGTTACGTCATTTAAATGTACACATTTCGCCTGCATAATTAGAAACTGTGCACGACAGCGAGTGACGAGCACAATGGTTCGACATCATGCGACCATGTCGGTCTAAACGGTATTGTTTGCGATGTAAAAAAAAAAAAAGGAAAAAAAGGACAATTACAATCCGTGCCGCGGCCAGCCGGTTCTGTTAGGTTATCACGTACATAACCTAACAGTTTTACTCGGCAGGTCCTGGTATAGGTCGTAAAAAGGCGATTTTACGGCGGAAATTCGTAATGGATTACGTAAACTCTTTTACTTTGTTGGCTCTACATTCACCCGAATAAACGCGTCTCTTACCAAGCATTGTATAGACACATAAAAAGAGTCATTATGAACAGAAACGACAGGCGATGATCACTAACACGTGTACCGGTGCGTCTTTAGATTTTGGTACAATAGAAACTACTTATATCGATATTGAATTGAAGAAAATTGTAAAAATAGTCGTATTATCCAATACGACATACTTGAATCGAAACTTGCGTGCCGCTACACGATATGTTAGTTGCAATATCAATAGATATAATTGTACGTCGTGTAAAAAATAATTGCGGTAAACGGTTTCTGCTGTACGAACGTCAATTCCTACTACCTTGCCACCCTCCCATTTGTCAACCGGTCAATCAATTGCCTGATCGCAGATATTGAAGGTCTTATGACGCCTTCAAGTATACATCGATAATTTATCTAATTACATTATCCAAAGCGTCCACGTTGTTTTTGAGTTTACGTAACAGTTTACAATTGCGTATAGGTTAGAACATGGTGTTATAATGTGGAGTACCCGAATTATTGTAAAGATTTGATTTTTTTTTTTAATTTTAATTTTCAAAGTATATTTCAGTGTTAATAATTTTTTTTTTACCGACGTAATTAGTCGATTTTACAATTCCATAAATTATAAAATTATAAAATTATAAATCTACGAAAATAATCTGAATTATATTACATGCTGGTGGGTGGCCAGTATTCAAAACGCGTACGGTTCTTAAACGTTTTACCATAAATAAAAAATATGTTATTTTATTGAATTTCGTCCAATCGTTTTTCCACCCAGCCGTGGTTTTCTCGTTACTTTAAACTACGTCGCGACTCAAAGTTTGTATTATTAACGCTCCAGTATTATTAACTACGCGGTTAATCTGGCCCCTGTTCTTTCCTACGTAATTTTTATCAACGATGGTGGATCGATTCGTAGGTAAGCCGCGCCAGGTCTCTCACGTGATAGCTGAATACTTCCGTGCAACACGCGGATTGGAAAATTGCAACGGACCGGTACGTGGGAAGGATTCGAATGTCCTGCGTGTAGGTACATGGCACTCGAGCCGAATTCGAACGGTGGCTTGAAATCGGAACGAGAACACTGTTGGTTTTCAAAACGCGAGTCGGTCGACGGTGAAATATTTGGGCTACGGTCTAAGCAGCACGCGTAAGTGTGTTGTTTCGATCGGCGATAACGGTGTAGTAAAAACTTTCAGGATGATAACACCGCTGTCGCCTGGAAAACGAATGATGAGTTACGTGCACGCGGTTCGATAAACAACAAAAATGACGATGACAAGTCCGTATTTGTACGGAGTCCTCTTCTCGTTCAACTTGTCCGTATTGCGAGAACCTACGAACACAGATGACCGTAACGCGCAGTGCAGCGTTTTCGAAACGTTTCGGTCGTACATATCTTACGACGTGTCGAAGCGAAAGGGTTAAGGGCTACAAAATATAATCGATAAACGAAGTAGTGAGGGCGGGCGAAAGAACCGGTTATCGTTCGGGTGCTTGGGTACCGGGACGGCATGCGACGCAGTTCCGCGGCCGGTACGCGACGATGGGCGTACACCGCGGGACGACGTACGATGCGGCCAGGGCGCGCGCAGTCCCTGTACCGGTAAATTCCGCGTACCAGATGGTACCGGTGACCCGCCCGTCGGACTCACCTAGGGTGATGGGCAGCTCTCGCCATCTAGTCTTCTTGCCCTTCTTGCCCATTACCAACGGTACATGTGCCTCGCGGGTCGCCGGATGCTGCTGGTCCTCGGACTCGACTGCGCTCGATCGCAATCCCGCTGCCTGCTGCTGCCGGTCCCCCGGATCTTACCGGCCTCTTTCCTGTTCCCGGTAACCGGTAAAACCGCGACAATGTACCCCGGACGGTGTTTTGGAATATTATTCGTTTAATATATTGCGCGACACGGGTACCGCACGCGCGCGCACTTGCCGCGAGACTGATTATCTTTTTTTATTCGCTCGGACGCGATTCGGTGATCGTTCGGTGTTCGGTCGGCGCGACGGGACACGGTGCGGACACACAACCGGGACGGTCGTCGGGCGACTCCGCGCACAGCTGTGCTACGGTGAAGCGGGCGGCGGGCGCTCGCTGGCACGGTGACGCGTCGGCGTCGGCGGCGGTGGCGGTGCCGGCGGCGTTGGCTGCGGTGGCGGTGGTGACGGCGACGGCGACGGCGGTGGCGGCGTGCGAGCGAGCGAGTTGTTGCGGCGGATGAGAAGACGTGTGCGCGCGCGACGACCGTACGACTGGCAATCGAGCGGCTCCGAACGGAA
>NW_020272828.1:717858-730492 GCF_003268045.1 Sipha flava
CCCCCCGCAAACACGGTCCACGTCGTCGCGCACCCCATCGCGGTCGTCCTATTTTCGGTGGACGGCCGGGTGTTGGCTTCTGGGGATGATTATTTCCTCGTTTCTATTCGGAGGATTTGTAACGCGACGAAAAGGGGAGACGACAGCGCGAGACGTTGTTAACGCGTTATTATTATGGTACGTGTAAACGTATCAAGGGCCCGGGGAGACGGGTGGTTACGACCTGAACCGTTGTTTCCGCGATTCTTCCGACCACGTGAACGATAACCACGTAAACATAGCCGTTTCTTGCCAGCGTACCGTCTCCGAAAGTCAGTTATTTATCGTAACATCGCGATTTGTTATGCACTCGAGCGCGCGGACTACGGGCACACGAATCGACGTTATTTCTGCTTCGGGCGACCGTTTAGATTTTTCGATTACCGGATGCGAATCCGAAGGCGATTCGTCGAAAATGTCGAAGGGACCGCGCGGCACGACAATTACGCAGGACGCAAACGTAACACGGCGACCGCATGCGATTACGTCATATTGCCCAATTTTTTTTTTTTTTTTTAGTATTCAATCCGTAGATTGGTCTATAGTAATTGCTCTCTCCGTGACTCTCTGTCTTGTGCTTTATCCTTGAGTTGTTTGCCCAATTGTCTGCCCGTTATTGGGCGAATTTCGTGCATGCGGACCCTGTTCGCAATTGTTCGCAACGGCTACGCGTCCGTCCACGAATGTTCGCGAAAACTTCGCGACTCTCGAAGATGTTTACCGTTTTTCTCCGTACTAGGCGCTAGCGCGGCGTGTTATTGCACCACACTACGTAAACGTCGACCGGCGAAAAGCGTAGGAGTCGCTCTCCAAAAGTGTTTCGAATCGCCGAGCAAAGGATAACAACGCGGAACAATACATTTTTTATACGTATGCCAGAAGGAAAAAAAAAACAAAAAAACCCCGTTAACAATTTTCTTTTTCGCGCACCCATATCGTATATTTTTATCGCGTTAAACGAACACCTCGTTTTTTATGGTATCCCCGTTGCGCGTACCGACGTTTTGCAGGGGATTTTTTTTTTTAGACATGATAAATAATCGTTGAATAACGGAACGGGAAAACAAATCCAATAATGATATTCAAACGGATAATAATAATATTTTATTTGTTTTGGCTAGGAATGTGAAAGAGTAATAAAAAAAATAAAGTACAACAATTCGTAGACGACATTAAACGCTCGATCTCTGTGTACGTGTCGTAGAGTGGTGCTTAAGTCAATAAATTAAAAATAGGATACCAGAGCTCTTCACTGAAGTTCACAACTACATTGTACGATAAATCGAAAATAATAGAACTTGGCACGCGTTTTCATCGTACGTACGCTAATTGGTCGGAAAAAAAAGTCAACATTGATCCGCGGTCCAGATAAGAGCCATTTGCCGCCATCTTGCATTTTAGCATTTACGTATTAACGTATTATTAATACACATTCCGTAACCCTTTATTCACCTACTGTATAGACGGTCGTCTGCAGCGATGTACGTCAATAAACGCGTTGATAAACGTTTTTACATTTGTATACGTTTAAAAAAAAAAAAATAAAAAAAAATTTCTGAAAAATCCGAAAACTTTTATTGTAAATTTTCCAGAGCGATTGCAGACCATACAATATTTGAACACCGAAGGCAAAGTAGCGCAATTCAAAACTACGGTATAATCAACAATACGATTTTATCAAAATGTACATCTGATGTCAAAGATAGCGAGAACAAAAAAAAATATTTGATTTGCGTTTGTTTTACCTGCGGTGTCGTACATATTAAAAGTAGTATTTATTTGCCGTCAGTTTACGTAAACCGTCGCGGACGTTATATCAATTTTTATTGGGTTTCGTGGGGTGAAAATGTAAATTTAAATTTAATTCCTGCATAATATTGCTGCACGTGTCGTTTAGCGGTGATAACGTTGTACATCGTTATAGTGTCACGGCAAGCTACCGCGATCGACGTAACGGGCAGTTGTTTGTCCGGCCGAGCCTCTCATAAATCTTGCGACATAACCATTTAATGCATTGTTACGATAAAATATAGCAGTTATAAACTCAGCGTGCCGTAACTCATTTTAATTTAGTTGCATATGAAAATATAATACAATTTTCTGAACATACGCGCGTTACGATATAGTCGTTTAGCCGGCAAAAAATCGTATACAGTTATATGTGTACGGTATTTTACGGTATTAAGTCGCCGTTTTCGGCGATCGCTGTTTTTTCGAAGACCCGAAACGTATACGGACTACGTTATCCTTCGATTTTTTTGTGAATCCTTTGCTGAACTAGTATAATTCAATACAGATCTCCATCAGTCCCGCCACGGGCAACACGATTTCCCGTACAACGCGTCCGAGTGTACCCACGACGGTCGTAATTTAATCGGTCATTTCAAAAACGACATAAGTCATCGATTTTTCAATATTGACTTTTTGTCAAATTTGTTAATAATACACGTGGTTACGTATTCTGTGTAAAAACTACATATGTCAGACTAATTTTTAATACACAATTTACTTATTTACATATTTTCTATGAAGTGTGTAATGGATTATTTTATATTAGTTTTTGTTAAGTTTCAATCAAACATGTTCCTGTAGTTACATTTTGTTAAGTTTTTGTTGTTTAAGAAAAAGAAATATTTAATTTTTCTTAAAAAAAATATGTACTATGAAGTTTACAATGATTTATTTTAGATTGTTTTTTGTTAAGTTTCAATCAATGTTTTTAAGTTATGTTACTTTTTGTTAGGTAAAAAAAAGTTAAGTTTTTGTTTATTTTAGAAAAAAAAAATTATTTTATTTTAAAAATGTATTTCATCTTGTGTAATATTATTATAATAGTAATAAAACTACTAACACTTATATGTGTATCTATTTCATTTTATTAATTTGGCTTGGATTGTATATTATGAATTTCTATTCCCTGCAAAAACAACGCAAGTCAAATATGTTTTATCTCAATTTGATGCATTTTGATCAAAGTTAGACTATTTAAAACTATGGATTATGAATATCAGAAACCTTAAAAATAAATTAGTAAATAGGTGCATGTGCAAAATAACTTGAATTTCTGGAGTAATAAAGTTTATTTTTAGTTCCTGTAAAGTTGAAATTTAACGACTTATGTCGTTTTTGAAATGACCTATTCAATTATATTCGGGTTTAATACAATCAAATCAGCCGCATCGAGTCGAACAGCCAAACCTGAGCATCGCGTACACGTCGTTCAGAAACGTTGTACGAGGTGTAGTACCACATGTACATCGCGCGCGCGCACGCACGTATTATGTACGTATATGTATTCATAAGCGGTACACGCGTAGTCATTAGCAGATGTGAGAACGTGATTTTTAGTCGCTGGAAAAAAATAATGAAATAAAATTACCGAGACAATACGAACGCAACGAGACGTCATGTCATCGAGACACCTCACGGTAGCGGGAAATCTTAAATTCCCCGACGGACTACTCTTCGACAACACGTGGTGTTAAGACGGTACGCAACCGCGTAAACGCGCACATACGTCTCGTTCTAATTATTATAATAATACATTGCGGCCGTGACTCGATATCGTTACCCGTCACCGGAGCAGAGGCGCATCCGTCGTCGCGTACGGTTTTCGTTTTCCCAACGCGTCCATCGGAATCCACCGTCCGACGATTATTCTACGCGTGTTATTAATTATTACAATACCATCAACGCATTAACGTCGCGCACGTTTCCCAGCACCAGAACACGCAACCGAATTCACAGAACATCTAACCTTGTCGCAGCCGGGGACTAGCTTAGTGGCGGCGGTTTGAAATTGTTTCGCCTTATTAAACGATACGATGCGTACTAAGCAACGTATCGTGAACAATAGAATCGTCGCTTTTATGCACCGAAAAGTATTTGACTCGTACGAAGATATCGGTTCCCGTCAGATATTATCGTAACACCATCGCAGTTGCCGCACGATTTTGAATCGTAGGTGTTCGTTAGGTCAGTTCGGACAGTCCGATTTCGTTGCGCAGTCGACGACGCGCGGCCGAATTATTCGCTTACCGCGACGGGAACGTCGAAACGAAACGGTTTTAAAAAACACGCACGAAATAAAAATAGCGAGCTGGCTGTTGTTATTCGTTTTCGGTACGTTTTCGGCTTATAAAAATTATACACGAGTACCTACTCTATTCTAACGAGCCGGTGAAAAAAAAAAAAAAAAATGTTCAATAAGTGTTTTACTAAACACAATGTACTCCTTACGACACCGGTCGCGTTCGCGTACATATATTTATAGATAACAAAAGAATGATTAACCATCACAATATACGAATTCGCCGCGATCCACACACCGGACGCTAATGGATACGCATTGTGTGCCGCGTACTTCGTATACGTTATGCTCGCCGTCCAGAGTCCTCCTCGTAGCAGCGTGTCCCTCATATTTTGACGATTTCGTCGTTAGCGATGATCGAGGATTTTAATAACAAGTATTACATGTACGTCGTTTGCATATTACTACTGTGACGTATTATAATATGATGCCCCGTCACCGTTGCATATACATCCACACGCGTTTACCGACCAATAATAACGACCGTCACGGTGCACCCGACTGGAACTGCAGAGTATTGTTGTTGAAAGTTTCATCGCATTAAACGTCACTCATCGCGTGCATCGTGTACATTGTTTTGCAATAATTACATTATTATTCATAATCACATACACGTCCGTTTTGCTCATAAACAACCCAAGCCGGACAAGTTTATCAATTGGCTGAGCTCGTTAATTTGAGTTGATGCAGACAAATGATTGTTAAAGGCTAATGTTAAAAGTTACCATTATTTTTTATTAACTTTTAAAAGTTATAGGTTGCATAGCGGAAAAAACATGTAACTTTATTTAAGTAAAAATAAGGTTTTTTTTTTTTTACTGAATAATATTTTGATACTTATATGCTTACATTGCTTCGAATCCTACAGAAATTCAGGAATAGTGAATTCAATACTTCTACGATTATCATAATTCAAATTATATTTATTGAAAACAGTACTTTATACAAAACGTGTATTTTTAATTTTTTTTTTGGAATTGAAATCAAAGTAAATGTTAATTTTACCATATTTTACAACTGATTAAGGGGGTCGGTGACGTGTAGTTATTTTAGTCAAAACATACCCATCTTTTGACCATCCTACCGACCGACCTAATATTGCGAAAATAATTCTGAAAACTGATTTGAATTCTTTATTGTGTCTACTTGAGATCGGTCAGTCCACTTTTCCTAATTTCACCCTACCTAAAAACTATAATTTAATTTTATTATTTTGAAATTTCTAAATTTCGAAAAGTTAATTATTCAGAATCAAAATCAGAATTCTTAAAATATGAACTGGCTGATTTCAAGTAAACATAATAAAAAATTCAAATCAGTTTTCAGAAATATTTTCGCATATTTATGTGGATCGGTAGGATAACCAAAAAATACATAGTTTTTGTCAAATATAACACACGTTCTGAATCGTTCGCGCGCGCAACGGTGCGGCGGTGACTTGTAAGGTGCGAGCCGTGTGCGGAAATGTTCCTCCACCACTATTATTCCACCGCAAATATCGTATGTCACCGTCTGCGACGGATTACTTAGAAATACTAATAGGCTATTCAAGGTACTGTTACAGTACAATTATAAATATTTTATATATACTAGTATATTGATAATTTGGTACGAATTAAAAATAAAGAAATATAAAATAAAATATTGTTCTGAATAATTTGTTCATTTGAGCTTCGCCTCACACAAACACGTTACTACTAAAGTTGTTTTCCTAATGTAAAATATTAAGACGCGTTTCCGCTCTTGGATAGTTTATATAAAGTGTGACTTTTTTATTGATAATAATTTTGGTAAAATGGGAAATAAAAAATCAAGGTTACTCAAATTGAAAAGAAATAGGGGAAATGTTTCATCGTTTGTAAGTTGGCAAACACAAAAAATACAGTAAGTGAATAAACTAAATTAATTTTTTTTTTCAGTACTAGGGCTCGGAAGTTCATGTGCTAAAAACCATCAAAATATGCATGCAAATAAGCGCATATGCTTAAAATCATTAAAATATGCTCTAAATATGCATTTTATTTTATTTTGGCAAAGTTTTTGTACGGACATATTTTTCAACAATTAATTTTGAAATGTAGGTACTCAAAGTTTGACTTTATAATGAAATATTAATAAAAAAAAAATTAAATAACACACTGTAATACAATAAAATATGCTGCAAAATGTAATTTTATTTTAAAATTTGTATATCTTTTTAAAAAATCTCAAAATATATGAAAATATGAACACTAAAATTTCATTTTTGAACTCATCTTATTGTGAACCCAATTTTTATCTTATCCAACAACTTTTTGATGCATTCAGAAAAAACCTGCAAACTTCCTGGCCCTAATCATTACCAATTTCATATTTTATTTTCGTTCATGTTATTTCGTAGGAGAACATTGATAGTTTGACTATCCCAGATGAAGGTCAAAATAACGACGATTTACAACAAAGTAACATTCAATTGTTCGTAGCATATTTTTTATTTTATATTCTCAAATTTTGGACTGTTGATTCAATTTTTTTGTTATTATATAGAATAAATATTGATGATGCAGAGACGAGTTGTAGTATATTATCTCCTTCAACATCCCACAATGTACTTGACTTGAAGTATAAATTGCTAGTGGAAAATAAAAATGAAAATAAACAAGTCGAGTAAGTAAATAATGTTTATAGCTGAAATCAAATATTAAATATTTTTTTCAACAAGTTTGTTTCTTACCTATATATCACGATTTATCAACTTTTTTTTTTTAATATTTTTGTATGCTTGTGTATAAGATAAGTAGGGCAGAGGACTAGTAGCTCTAAAAATTCATCCCTTAACTGATAAGTAATAATTAACTTATAGCTAAATATAATGGAATAATATTAAAATTTGTAAATCAATTTCATTTTTTAACGCGTTGATACTCGTATTGATAACCATATACTAATAAAAGTGCGTACGTTGTCTTTATCACATCGACATAACACGGATTTCACAAGATTCCTAGACGACAAAAGGAGAGATGTTTACCGTGAAAGAAACGATTCGAGAAAACCAGCAGCCGCGTACACGTGTGGTATTTATTTGTGTAAAAAATGCATTCAAAGCTGAGAATAGCTTGTCACAACATGGCGTGGACTAAACTTACAAGACCGAAAATACCTCGAGTGATGTGAACACGTATGCGTGCATTCAATTTAATGTACGGGACTCGAAACAAATAATATTATTGAAAAATTCCGATTTTCAACATTTTTCCCAAGTACGTGCCGGTAACGTATATATCTATATATTTCGAGAATGTATGCATTGTCTTCAAAGCCGTATCTAGAAATTTTTTTCGGAAGGTGTCCAAAACATGTATATTGTAATTTTATTGAATTAAGATTTTAACTATTGACATTTGGTTAAAAATAGGACAGAAAAAGATTTAATCTTTTTTTATTTAAATTAATATCATATTTTCATATGATATAAAATTAAAAGCAGTCAACGATTAATCGGAGTTTAAGTTATTTTTGACTGAAAATATTTATGTTGGTATTAAAAATAAATAAATATTTTAAACATTCGCAAAATATTGAAGAAATTTCGAGAGGGGAGGATCCAGAAACCCTGGACCCCCCAGATACGGCCTTGATTGTCTGATCTTTTGCAGATCAATTTTGGTTTTAAAGCTTTTTCCGATTTTAAAATAAACTCTGTTTGAAAGATAGATTGTTTAATTTATATCTTTGATTTATTTATGCTAATTATTCAACAAGTTACTTACGATATAATTAAAATTATGCAAAAATGTCCTAATGTGCTAGTTGTGTTACAAAATTAGCCAAGTTCTTCGTAATCTAACAACATTAATAGTGTATTATTCTGTACATCATTTTGTTTTTTTGTTAACGCGCGATTGAACTCTTCATAAATTCTCGTCTGATATAATTTTTTTCTGTAAATCATAAGAACATCGAGAGTAAAAATGTTTCGGGGATAAAATAAGTTACGAACCGTCAACGTTTTCGGGAAAATTAACCCTTTTAATTTAATTACTACTGTAATGAGAAGTAATTTTTGTTGCCTTGTAATGATATTATACGCGAGTTAATTTTTAACTACATACTATGTAGGCAGTGTAAGTTAGAAAAAAAAAAAAAATAAGTAAAATAGAATCCGATTGACTTTGCAAGAGGTATCGCAGTAAGTGTAAATCTTCGTGGGGTATCCTGCACGTGATATTCCCGATGCGAAAAAATCAAAATGAAATTTTGAACTGTCCATTGGAAGTATTAATGATGGCATGTTGAGTTGCGCCGTTCACACGCACGTGGTCGCCACCCGAGCCCGTTCGAACGCATCTCGACGCGGGATTTCCGATGTCTGCCTCAGATAAGGTATAGTGCGTGACGTCGTCAAAGTGATGTATTCACGCAGTGACAATCATCCGCGATTCCGTATACAAATATATTTTTGTACGTACATACGAGTATATATATATATATATATATATATACGAACGGCGTAATTAGAACTTAGCTTTGAAAGGGAAGGAAATGTATGTGAAAAAATCGTCTCGAAAATCCGATTTTCAGTAACTCCATTCTGTTCGTATTTACATACCACGTTGGTAACGACTTAGGTGCCGGAATATTATTTATAGTTCTAACTGCGATACGTTATTTTTATCTTCACGTCGATTTATTAATGTTCACAATATTAGCAATTGCGAAAATCGTACACAAAATAATAAGGGCCGTGGGATGGGCTACGACACCTATAATATATGGTATATCTACCCGTGTCCTAAATCATGCCTCCGACAGGCACGCAAATAATTGGGTACGCGCAGCGGTGCTGAAACCGTGGTAACACCGTTGGCGATACATCAAAAGCCATTATAAACGTGATTTTTCATTAATTTCACAAGAGCTAGCGGCAACGAAAAGATTACCATTTTAATGAGACATTTTTTTTTCCCCTTCTCTCGTCCGATCGATTATAACAATAACATAACATAACGGGCGCACGGGACCGTTTTACCGGCAACGCATTGCTCCGGACGGCTTCGTGGAGCGAATAGCCTCGATTCTGAAACGAAAATATGTCCCACGCGGGTGTACCGGAAAATTATTATTGCACCACGTTGGTAGCCCGCGGAACGATTCGTCGTGGTAGAACATACCTAATTATGTATCGGTTACTGTATCGCAATAATATTGTTGCGCGATAATTACTGTCGAACCGATTGCGAAGCTACGGGATATTTGCGGTCATGTTTTTGTGTTTAAATAAAATTTGTTTTGGATACACGCCTAATTATAACATGTATTTTATAGTAGGTCAGTCTAAAATGATAATTCAGTTAGTGCAGTACATTATTTTAAATTATTCAGAGCGTCTATTTTTTGCAGGCCTACACGCGGCAAACATGTAAATACGCCCCTGGTCGCTGTATGCACGTATTTGTTTCGTTTTGTACTGCTGATTTGACTGTGTACGGTATTCATAATATTCCGTACATCATTACGTGCGCGCCGCGGCTAGTCACATCCGCTAGAGTGGCTACGGGTCCAATTGACACATGCACACCGCGAAACGGTGTATTAATATGATTAAGCCACGTAGGTACGAGATCGTTTCGTTTAGACGATCGAGCTGTGCACGTAATATTTTTTTACGTCACACGCAGCAGTGGCGTGGTAAATGGGTTTTTATGATGCCCAGGTGTCATGGTCAACATTTTTTTTATTTTTTCGAAAAAATAGTGATAAATAAAATTTTATGGGCGGGTGGATTATTGGAGTCAGATGTGTCGGTGGCGTATTTGGAATAATTGTTCGGGGGATGGGAGTTGGCGAAAACTGTACTTTCGATTTTGACATGTCAACGTCATAACGTTCACTATTCTAAAAACATGAAATATTTTAATCAATACGGAACTCAAACAACAGGATCAACTTTGAACTATAAAGTACAATGAAAATAAATTAGCACGGCGTATTGATCGTCGATTATAAACGTAGATGATAGATTTTTCCTTATTATCTGTGATCATAACACAGAACGTGGTATTGATATTAGAAACGGTTTCTATTGCAAAATTGGATGCTGTAATTGTTGGAACGCATGACAGGCGAGTAGTCATAATAATGGAATTGCACTTATAATCATAGCTTCCGCAAAACCGTAGAAAAAGTCTCGGGGAGGGGGAAGAAGCAAATGCCTCTATTGTCCTCCTCGAATTCCCTACTGAGATGTGTAAAGATTTTGATCGAACACGCACATAGCAAGTTTTCAATTTTAAACGTATCACCAACACGAGAGCAAAATCAATATTCTGTACTTCCAGTAAATTAGTATCGGTCAACTGTAACGTAAAAGAAGGGAAAGCCTCTTAGAGTTTACTAATTCTTAGTTTGAGTCGGTAAAATATAAGTAGGTAGGTACTACAATATTTAACAGATTTTTTTAGTTTTCTTCGATTTATGTTTTTGAATAATAATTCAAGGACGGTTTGCTAAAAACAATGATGGGTTAGGCAGGCATTGAAATGTATGTTGTGCATCGTGGTTTCGTAAATGTTCACCGCGCCACTGGCGCGCAGTGTCTCGATAATGTGTCGCAGCTAGAGAGACCTTTACGTGTTACACGTAGTTAATACACAGTAACATATGTACGTTTGTAGATGATACGCGCGTATTATTTTCGCATGCGATTCCGTGTCCTTCGTGCCGATAAGCTCTACGTGTGCACCGTTATTATAATGCACGTGCATTATTATTATTGTTGTTTGGCATGAACGGCGTTACACACGATGCACACGCACAGGCGGTGTTGCGCAACGGTTCGAATTCGCGCTGAAAAATACTGTCGACTCGAGATCGGAATTCGGATACGTTTTTCAGACGACGCGCGCCGAACACCGCACACCGAGCATAGTTAACATAGATTAATTAAAAATAACTACGGGCACTTACATAATTGTACGTTTTAAAATGTCAGAAAAGAGAATCGCAATTGGCCGACTCCGCGTACGTGTCGGGATGCCAGGGTTAGATAACGGATTGATTTTTTTTTCTTCTTCTCTCTAACCGTACACGCCTCGACGAGACTCGCGACGTTTAATTGTGTAAGTGGAATTCGATCGAACCGATTTCGTTTCTATTATACGGTCGTACAACGACGGCAGCTAGTTGAAACGTTACGAATAAACATGTAATACTTATCATTAGACCGATTCCGAGAAACGTTAGAAATTAATATTCCTCGAGCGACTTGTTTTCCTGCTCGGTCGCTGCCAGTGTACACTGAAACGTTTACATAGTACATGATAAATATGTATACGGCATTTACGAGCGCTGTTTTGATTGCGTATGACGATCGTACACCAATCATTATAACACTGAGGTCGCCCGAAACGAATGCGATAGGTGATGGCACTTGGTCGAAAGTGACGCAAAAACGAAAATTAAGACCTAGTTGAGACGGAGACTTGAACGATGTACGCATAAAAGAACGCGGTCGGAAATAATTAACGTTGACGGTAAAGAACATGGATTGTGTGCAATGCTAAAGAAGAATCGCTTGATTTACTTGCTCAACTATTTTGAACTGTTATTGGGAGAGTTCCGATGTTGTACGGTCACGTTATGGTTTATTTGCAACGCATCAAGTTCTCCGATGTGGTCATTCCAGTGTTTTTTATACGGCTTCAACGTAAGCCGCATACCTAAACTCCGAAATTAAAACATTCCGTTTCTGACGACGTCGGTATATGTTTGGATCGTCTTTGTTCATCTAACGTACAGTATAACAAAAGTAACACGTAGCTAACGTAACAACAAAAGCTACATAGAAAATACCTGTGTAGTATATGGCATTTATGTTAGGTTTTAAGTTCAAACTCGTACTACTACGGTTTATGAGAAGAGTATTTTTTTTTTAAACGCATGACGTAATAATATTGTTTGTAGAATATCGATTTGCACAGAAATTATTATGGTTTATCAGTATTAGATATCTAAAACAACCATAATTTGTTAGTAAGCCAATATTTTACAAAGAAAAAAAAGACATCGCAAATAATTTACTTTTTGAATTTCACTAATGCTCTATAATTAAACTCTATATTTAGACTACAAAATATTTCACATGGGCTGCGATTTACGTCCTATGCTGCAAGTTATATTGAAAAAATACCACATCAATCCGACGTCATCTAAACAGCAACGAACATCAATAATTGCAGTGCTATTGCGTTTAGTTTAGTACGAACGTACAACTTCAGACGAGCGTACTTAACCTATTGGCGATATATTTATTGGATAATGCTCTATTATATTAAGTAAGTGTACACGAGTGTCGACTGCGAGTGAAAGATTTGTGGCGGCGCAAACGGCTTAACGTACAATATTATTATGAGATTCTATGAGACTGTCGCAGACCATCGAATTCGGTGCAGTTTATCGTCACGATTTTTTGATTTTTTCTGTGCATTTCCTAAGTACGATTATTATTTAAACAGCTCAAAAAAA